>NW_010156070.1:0-19986 GCF_000695765.1 Mesitornis unicolor
CTCTCTCTGACCCTTAAACGGAGACAGAAGGCTGCTTTAACTCAAAGGTGTTTGAGAAGAACATTTTGACTACCCTTTACACCAGTTTAGATATTAATCAAAATCCTATATTGCAAACCCAAGTAATAAAATAAGCACAGGAATCCTTATGAGCGTCAGTCATCCAGTAAATATGAATGCCTTAATCTTCTCCAGCCACTAATTAAGGCAATCAATGGCTAAACAGAAGTTAGTTAAAGAACCAAATGGCATTGGCATAGCCAGACTCCCAGCTCCCTGGTAAAATCTCCAACATCTTCATGTATGGATTCCAAAACAGGAGAGACTTAAAAAGACCAAAGAAATCTGAGACTATCCCTATGTGCATTAGGAACTTTGCTACTAAGGCACAGTCACAGCTTACTTTAAAACATCTACTACTTTTCTGCATCATGATGACAATTCAGAAATATTTATGAGACCAAGAACTGCATGAATGCTTCTGCATGCTCTCTACTTGAAAAATCGAGTATTTAAACTCCGTCCAATGCTTTTACGATACAGTAGGATATATTTAAAATTATTAAAATCAATAAAAATCATAATTTGTAAATAGATTTCATTTTAAAATGAAAAGTAGTTTTGGGGGGTTTTTTCTGCATGCATTGTCATACACTGATGCAATTTCTCTTCATACCTGTGAAGAGTATTTGAAAGTGAAACTTACTATTTCTATTAAAATAACACTAAACCCATCTTGAACAAAGTAAAAAATAACTAAACTTGGGGCAGACCAGCTTATGACACTGTATTATGTCTCTTAAAAACCATGCAGACTGCAGCGTGCCTGAGAACCCGCCCAGTGTCACTATGAAAATATATTTATTAACTACTAACACCTTTAACTCAGAGTATTCTTGTTTTCATTGCTTTTTCTGGATATGAATATTATTTAAAAGTAGCACAGGTGATTATGTGACAGAAGTAACAGAAGAAATACGCATTCATGTGCTTCGTTTAGAAGAAAAAAGGCTGCATTTAAATACATGTTTTAGTGACTTCTGGAGCAGAAGAGAAGAGATATCTAACAAAAGTCTTTATTTCTGTCTTCAAAAAGATACCCAGTCTCCTGATCTCTTTATATCTATAGTCTTGCCTTATGCCGCTGTTTTTAAATCAAACACTATCTGTTTTCACATCAGAAAATAACAAAATACTTGAACTGTACTCTTGTAAAGAAAAATAAAGAAAGGAAAAGAAATCTGACGTCATCTTTATTGACTTTAAAATTCCCAAGATGTCTAGAATATTACTTCTGCTAATGCTCACAACTGATACAGTACTGAAATAACGGCATATCACCATGTCATAGCTCAACAGGCCTTCAAAGGACAAAAGACCTTCTCAGAGTGTCACTGGACCAATCTACATCTCAAGAGGGGAGGACTGGATTTATCTACAGAGAAGTTCTGTCTAGAGAAGCCATATAATTCCCTACTCTAATATAGAGACTTGTATTCCATAATCATGATTCAGAATTTAACATCTAATTCATACTGGGGTAGTAAACCTTGTAACCAGGTCATTTTCTCATTATTCATTTTCTGTGTGGATTGTTCATCTTATTTTGAGGAACTGGGACGGACTTTGTGTTCTGTGCTACCAATCAGTGAGCTCTATGTGCCATGGTCTGACAATTATATGTATGTGCTCCAGCATGGCAGAGGATTGATGACATCCCTCTATCAGAATCATAGAATCACAGAATATTAGGAGTTGAAAGGGACCTTGAAAGATCATCCAGTCCAACCCCCCTGCCAGAGCAGGATCACCTAGATTAGGTCACACAGGAACACTTCCCAAGTGGGTTTTGAATGTCTCCAGAATATTCACCAGAATATTTGTGAAGAGAGAAAGAAGCATATTATGCATGAAATCATCTTCTCATAAACTGCTTATCTAAATAGGAATCTTAAGAATAGTTACTTTCAAGCTCTTTTTGCTACTAATAAGGAAAAGTTAAGGAAATGGTATAGAAAGATGCAATCAATATTGTAAATATTTGAGTTAATTTCCAAATACAGAACAATCAGTATTATTAAAAGTAGCTAAGAAAGCTAATCAAAACCTTATACTCTGTCAAGGGAACCGTCTTCTTATGTCCAACTTACCAGAGGTAAAAATCCTTTGTTTTTCTTAACTGCTATGTGCTTCTGTTTCCAGCCTTAAAAATCAATTATTGCTGGCAGTGAGTAATTAAACCAACTAATGAGATATTATTTTAAATCACAACCCTACTTTCTTTGAACTGTTTTTGCACTAAACCTTAACTACCATATCTGCATTATTCTGATCCCTTTATAGCTTCACAAGCTTGTTTGTCTGTGGTTTGCTTTAAGTTAAATATCACCCACAGAAATAATTATTTTTAATTGCAGTTTTCCAAAAGCCAAACCAAACCAAACCACATAAAAGTAGGACCATTCCATAAAATGAAAGTTATCTAATGCTACTGCATCACTAAAATACAGCTAGCTATTGTGTGCAGATTCCTGTCATGTAAGAAATGGCCTAGTGCAGTTAATTTTAGCAGTCAGGTTAAGTGCATTTCTTTCGTCTAAGTACACTGTTGAGTGTGCTGTGAAGTCATTTAAATGGATTGCTGACCCATTTCTGCATTTTCTTTTTCAGGTATTGGTAATAAAATGATATTGTCTGAAGTACATGCCCCATCAGGGTTACATTTTCTGTTGTGTGGTTTGCTATATTTGCAAAATATCTGGAACAATTTATGTATATAATGTTGAACCACATAACAGAGAAGATTTATGTAAAGTGAGAATGTAAACAATAAATATGTCACATGCTTTCTAAGTAATTACATTACAATAACTGTTTTTTTATCAGTTAATAATCTGAATAAATGGCTCCTTTAACATCCACTTCTCCTTCTTATCTATCCCTTACATCTTGTGATAATTTTTGGAAACGGGACATTTATTAACATCATTACTTTGTATCCTCTCTCCTTCAACACATGTTAAGAGAAATTGTTGAAAGCATCCTACTCCATTCAGCAATACCGTATGAATAGCCAGTCTCCTGACATCACCACCATTGAGAATCTAGTGTTAGAGGATCCTGAAGAAAGCATTTACACAGACACCTTTATGCCTATGGCTATGCAGTTTGCCCTCTGGTCTCACCTTAACCTCCATCATGTCATGCTACAATCCCCTACTCTGAACTGGTAGGAGACAGCTGAACTCCCCAGCACATAAAATAGTGATTCTGAGCAACATTCCCTCCTTTTCATTTTCCCTTTCATTCAGCAGAGCCTTAGGAGCCCATTCTCCCACTCTGGAGTACAAGCAGCTCCTATTCTTTCACATAGAGCTGTTCTTTCTCTGATTTGAAAGCAGAGGCCTCAGGGACCCCTGAAGGCTTGTACAGTATTTCCAGTTCCAACTGACAAGTCCAGCTCTCTTTTCTTTCTAGCCTGCATCTTTCTCTGCAAACTTCAAAGCCACTTACTCTGTCGATTTCTGCCAACACTTTGATATAAAAGGCCACGAAGGAACATGAATTAGAGGAAAGGGATCATGTCTACTTGGCATGAACATCTGTACCTCTACCACTAACCTCAAGAGAGTTTGAAACAGAGAGTGTTTCCTTCAACAGCCCTGACTTTGGTGAATCTAATCCCTATGCCATCCACTGTGTCCTGTTACTGCCACATGTGGTGACAGCACCAGAAGAAGGAAGACTCTTGGCAGCATCTTCCTCTGGCTTCTGCAGCAGGGGAAGCTCAGCAAGCAGAGCCTCCCACTGCATTTGAGTGGCCTCGCACAGAGAGCAGAAACCCACAGAAGATATCTTCAAGGTGCCAGTCTGCCCCATGGGAATCTAATGAAACATAGGTTTGCCATCAATGCAGCAACAGTTGTCTGTGGAGAAAGCAAAGAATAGGAAGAGGAAAAGACAAGACAGAAAGAAGGGTGACAGTTTTCTCTGGAGAAAGGAAGAAGAGCTTTCTGGGAAGGAAGACGTGGCTTTGAGGGTCAGGACCAATTCCTATTTCTTGAGGTGACATTTAGATGTCCAAAAAGGAATATTAAAGGCAGAAATGATCAGATGTGAATTTATGCAAAGAGAAGCATGTTCATGAAATGAAGTCCTAAAGAAAATCTGCATTCTTAATGCATTTTAAAATCTGTAACAGATTCATTCTTCTGGGTGAAAACACACTGTGATCATTCATAAGTCATCCCATTGCCAAATGGGATAACTCTCCCTTTCCCTGGGCTTCCAGCTTGTAGCTATTCAATAAATGGCTTAAAAGCCAGAAAAGCGTTAGGACATATCTATGCTGATAGGCACAGACAGTCTGAAAGTCACTTTGCTAATTTCAATTGGGCTGAATCTACCCTGCTTCACAAGATTCAAAGGCATACTACATCCAAGATAATATGTCCTGTCTCTCTCAAGTTTTTTCAGTGCAAATCTGAGTTGTTAATAGGGGTCTCAAAATCTGTCCTGTGATTTCTCTTTTTTTTGAGTAAAATGGAATGAAAGCTTGGCTAATATATGCAGATATCCTATGGTACTCAACACTTAATGCAATTAGACCTTGAATTGTATATAGTGCTATTCCAAAACTATAAGATTTTATAGATACTTTTGTAATATTAGTGCAAAATCACTTACAGCAGCAACATAAACCACATTCTTTTTCACTGCTTTTTCTTTTAAATAATTTACAAATCAACAACCACCAAAATTAAACCTACTCTTTACTTTTCATAGATCACAGCCACAGTTCACTGAGTTCTTGTGACTCTTAATGAACTCTATTAATGCTTAAGAGGTCTTCAATACCTGCCAATAACTAGGTCTGACTGACACATTTGATACAAGGTCTTTGGCTGTATGCCTATCTCAGGTAGAATTCTGTTAATACAGAATATTAGGAGTTGGAAGGGACCTCGAAAGATCATCTAGTCCAACTCCTCTGCCAAAGCAGGATCACCAGTCTGAGGTTTGGGTATCTTTTCAAGAATCAGAAGGTGAATCCAAAATACTGCAGAGGAAATGATTTAATATGCCTGTAGAATTTAAATAAGAACGTGCAATAACCTTCCTCTCTTGGTTTGCAAAGTCTGCCTTTCGAAAAACATTTATTTCTCCTCCAAGTAAGCTTTCTACCATAATGCCACTGTTCAAGCTTTCTGGAAAAACAGGCTATATATTACATATAGGGTAAACGTCATGTTTCATTGAAACTAAAAGCTAGTTCAAATACCATTCTACAGTAGAAATACAGACATATTAGCCTATTCTCAAGTTGTTTCAAGTTTTCCTCAAAAATATTAATTTCAAATTAAAATAATATTTCATAAAAAATTAAATGACATAGTGTCTCTTTTCTCCTCAATATCTCCTCACCAGAATTCAAAGCTAATTAAGTCCATGCAGAGTCTCTTGGTGCTCTTTGATACTAAAATCTGCAGAAATTAATAAGAATTACTGCTTGTCCATTGAATGTATGAATATAGATGTAAAAATATTTTTTAAAAAAGACGGAAACTATATTAATGTCTATTTGTCTAGAAATTCCTAATCAAATACATTTATTTTTGCATTATTAGCTGCCTTACTAAAGGAATTACAAAAGATAACAAGTGCCTTTAGAAACAAATTAAGCTTTTTAATCATGCTACTGTCTTAGTTGTAATATGTGTATTTAGTTTTTGATTGCATCTAAACAGCCACCTTAAAGTCAAATTTCCTCTGATAAAACAAAACATTAAGCGGTAAGAAGCTCCATCTGCTGGACATTCAGTTGTATATTCTAACTTTTTCTGTGATTTTTATAATCTCATTAATTACATCTTTATTAACTCTCTTCCTCTAATGGAAATCTCATTCTTTTACATTATTGAGAGTAAATAATTTGCCAATAGTTAAATTTAAGCAACACAATATAGTAGGATATATTGACAGTATTCACTGGTATGACACATAATATGGAACATCTGGATTATTACCTCACTTACTTTACTTCCCACTTGACTTTTATTTCCAGGAAACTTTATTTTACAGAAACAATGTAATAAAATCCTGAAATTCTTTTGGACCACAAGCTAAGTAAATGCTTAAAAGTGTGACTGCAAGTCCTGGTATCCAACCCTAGCTTCTGTATCAGATCCAACTGAAGAAAAAACCATGAAGAACATTCATATAGGTTTTGCACAACATGGCCCATTTTTCAACATCGTGAGCATGACACACAGTCTAGATGTTTACCATTTCATGATTAAATAACTTCCAAACATTTTTCAGAAAGAAAGCTATTTTATTTAAATGAAGGTAGGTTTCAATCTTTCCAGCTAAAGTTATGAATAACAGCTGCCAGAGGCCCACAATAGAAGAACAGTGCAAGCAGCAGTGTCAAATGATAACTGTGACAGAGAATATGGTAATGTTGTTGCTCTCTGCTCTAGCTCACTTTATTTTATATGTGCTACAACATCTCAAGTAGAAACATTCAGATCACTTCAAACTGTATTTACAAATCATGCCCTACATCATCTATCAAAAAGATGATCACCGTTATATTTTAAATTAAAATAGAAGGTAAAATGAAAGAAAATGTTTGCAAATATTTACTCAAGTCTGACAGATGTGATTTATGTTTCTAAAAGTTTAACTCAGCTCCACTTAGTATTTCAGGTAGTTGATAAATTAGTACTCTTAGAATCATAGAACTAGAATCATAGAATAGAACCATAGTGTTATCTAAGCTGGCTTAGCTTAACCCTTCCAAGTCTACCACTAAACCATGTCCATAAGCACCATGTTTAGACGTCTTTTAAAAACCTCCAGGGATTGTGACTCAATTATCTTCCCTGAGCAGCCAGTTCCAATGCTTGATAACCCTTTTGGTGAAAAAAATATTTCCAATATCCCATCTAAACCTCCCTTACCACAATTTAAGGACATCTCCTCTCATCCTACTGCTTGTTACATGGGAGAAGAGACTGACCAGCATCTTGCCACAACCTCCTTTCAGATTGTTGTAAAGAGGGCAATAAGATCTCCCCTAAGAGTGTCCAGAGTCTTTTTTGTAGTGAGTGGCCCAAAACTGAAGACAGTATTCAAAGTGTGGCCTCACCAGTGCCAAGTACAGGGGGACAATAATTTCTCCAGTCCTGCTGGCCACACTATTCCTGACACAAGCCAGGATGCTATGGGCCTTCTTGGCCACCTGGGCACACTGCTGGCTCATATTCATCCAGCTGTTGACCAAAACCCTCAGGTCCTTTTCTGCCAGGAAGCTTTCCAGCCACTCTTCCCCAAGCTTGTAGCATTGCATGGGGTTGTTGTGGACCAGCACTTGGCCTTGTTGAATCTCATACAATTGGCCTCAGCCCATCGAATCAGCCAATGCAGGTCCTTCTGTAGAGCCTGTCTACCCTCAGGTAGATCAACACTCCAGCCCAACTTAGTGTCACCTGCAAACCCAATCACCTTGTCCCAGTAATCATTTAGGAACATACTGAATAGCACTGACCCAAACACTGAGCTCTGGGGAACACCACTTGAGACTGTCTGCCAACTGAATTTATATCCGTTCACCAACACACTTTAGGCCTGGCCATCCAGCCATTTTTTTGTCCAGCAAAGAGCATACCCACATAAGTCATAAGCAGCCAGTTTCTCCAAGAGAATGCTGTGGGAAACAGTGTCAAAGACTTTACCAAAATTTAGGTAGACAACATCCACAGCCTTTTCCTCATCTACTAAGTGGGTCATCTTGCTATAGAAGGAGACCAGGTTAGTCAAGCAGGACTTGCCTTTCATAAGCCCCTGCTGACTGGTCCTGATCACCTGGCTGACCTGTACATGCCACGTGATGATGCTCAAGATGATCTGCTCCATAACTTTCCCTGGCACCGAGGTCGGACTGACAGGCCTGTAGTTCCCTGGATCCTCCTTCCAGCCCTTCTTGTAGATGAGTATCACAGTTGCTAACCTCCAGTCAACTGCAACCTCCCCAGTTAGCCAGGACTTCTGATAAATGATGGAAAGTAGCTTGGTGAGCACTTACACCAGTTCCCTCAATACTTTTGGGTGGGTCCCATCCAGTTTCAAGGATTTGAGTGTGTCTGTGTGGTGTAAAAGGTCGCTAACCATTTCCCCTTGGATTATGGGGACTTCATTCTCCTCCAGGGCTTCATTCTTCTCCAGGTCTTCCAGCTTTGGAGGCTGGGTACCAGCCCAGAGTTCCAATCAAAGCTCTCTGTTCAGTCAGTCAGGTCAGTCTTATTTCTCACTAGCTCATCTGTTGGCATATGGGGATGGCTTTCTCCTGTGCCTTTAAGATTTCCATCTTGAAGGATGCCCAGCTTTCCTGAACTCTTTTGCTCTTCAGGACTATCTCCCAAGGTACTCTGTCAACGAGGCTCCTAAACAGGACAAAGTCTGTCCTCTAGAAGTCCACGGTGGCAGTTTTGCTGAACTCCCTCCTTACTACTCAAAGAATCGATAACTCATTTCATAATTGCTATGCCCAAGACAGTTTCCAATCATCATATTTCCCACAAGTCCTTCTCTGTTTGCAACCAGTAAGTCCAAGGGGGCACCTTCCCTAGTTATCATCCACATACTCCATGAACCTCCTAGATGGTTTCCTCTCTGCTGTATTTTATTTCCAGCAGACATCTGGTAAGTTGAATTCCCCCACAAGAACAAGGGCTAGTAATTGTGAAACTTCTCCCAGCTGATTACAGAATATTTCATCTGCCTCTACATCAGTTGCCTAAAATAGACTCCCATCATGACATCTGCCTTATTGGCTTTCCCTGTGATTCTTACTCATAAACATTCAAACCTATTGTCATCATCATCAAGCTCTAGACAAGCAAAACACTCCCCAGCTTACAGGGCTACCGCATGGCTTTCCCTTCCTGCCTATCCCTTTTGAAGAGTTTATAGCCATTCATCGCAGCACTCCAGTTGTGTGAATCATTCAACCATCTTTCTGCATCTTGTCTTCCTTTGTTATATGTTTTTATATTTTTGGGGATTTTTATGATAAGAAATTAAAATCATAGTTTTTGAATATGTTAATATGCTATTGAGCTGTACGTTATTCTAATCCTGACTGCCAAGATAAAACAGCAGCACTGCCTTGCATCCTACACCTGGCACCAATTTATATGCATCTTTGCAAAGAAACTTTTACAGGGTGTTTTAAGATCAATTGGTATTTTTAAGTAATTTAATTTACACTATTTTTAATGAAGTACAGATGTATAGTTTTCTGGACTTGCCAACACAGAAAGCTTTAATTTTAAAATCAGTAAAATATTTCACTCCAGATCCAGATATAAACCTATCCCTCTTTTCCACAGAAAATGAAAATATCTTGCACTAAAAAAAAACCACAAAAGGAGGGAGGGGAGAGAGGGGTTTTCTTTTTGAAGTTTCCACAGTCCCATGACAAGGGATTTGCAAAACGTAAAGGGTGGAAGCAGTTCACCATTATCTTCACTGTTCTTTCTTATTGAGTGCACTTCATCAAACAGTCTGGATGAGCTTAGCACAAATATAAGGCATTGGCACACTTTGTTGGCTCTGTTTTTTGGCTGTACTGTACACATTACGGTCTTATACTACAGAAAGTTTTATTGAGTGGGGAGATGCACGTTTGTTACTTTGTCCTTTATCTGTATTTCCTTGTCAGAAAAGACAAGAGAGAAAGTAAGCCATCCCCATCCACACATTCTCACTATTACATAGCCCCAAAATCCTGTGAGGTATTAAGTAATTCTCCCAATAATGCTTATAAGTGACTACTACAATTTCTAGAATTTTGCTGGAAAGAAATCATGGTTCCTATCCATTAACACTTCTAAATAAGTCTAAGAAAGACCTGGCTTATGTTGACAAACTTTATTGTCTATGAATTGTCTCTTATTTTTATAAAATTCTTTTGCTATATATAGCAGACAAAATAAACAGAGAACTTGTCTGTATTCCAGTAAATAATTTTATCAATATCATGGGTCTATAGCCTCCAACCCAGACCGCTTTGAAGCTCTTATGAAACATTTTGCCCGAAAACAATTGCACAGATCAGTCATTTGGACAACATATGGTGATTTGCAAGCAATAAAAAATATAAGCCAAAACATAATCTTCCTTTTCTTAAGAATACTTTTTCTCAGTTCATCAGAATGTAGTCACGCAAACATTCAGACATAACTCATAGATACTTGTTATAACTAGAATTTGGAAGGGTTCCATAAATACAGGGGTAATTCATATGGATATATATCATGTAAGACAAAAATCATATAGGCTAGAATGTAAAGCACAAAAATATGAAGGGGTAGAAAAAGCAAGTACTGGAAAAGGGGCAAATCAAGTAAGAAGAAAGGTTAGCAATGAAATAATGAGAATGCAATAAAAAGTTTGCAAGTAAAAAGATTGATTTCTGAATATACCTTACCTTTTGGAAATCTTAAAAAAATCCTTTACAGTAGTTAAAAGTAATTAGGGAGAAATAATATTTTTTGCCCTTTCCTCTTCTTTTTAGCCAGTTGGGAAAAAATATCCAGAAAAAAAGAAGAGATAAGCAGAATAGTGCAAATGCAGAAGAAACTGAAAGGACCAGGAAAAACACTTCAGCCAGAGCCAGAGATGGGCAAGAATCAGCTGTCAAGAGAAGGACTGAAATTGTAACTGAATATAAAGGAAACACTTTGAATGATTCTAGAGTTAATTTACAAAGATTGATCTACTTCTTTTTTGGTGATTTAACAAAATGTCTTTGTACATTACTATGAGCCTCTCTTATGTTCAATCTTCTTATGACAGTGTAAGTATCACATTTTTAAAGTATGTCAAGATCTACAATAAGTAACCATCATGTATTTTTGTACAAATTATGAGCTAATTTGGTTTTTAAAAAAGTTTTTTAAATCTTTGCAGTTTTATCTGTGTGTAGCTTTTGTAGACATCTATACTCACTGCAAGTGCAGAGATGTCCTTAAAAGGGCAACAACAGTAACTTGAAAGTATTAGTGATATCAAATTTTAGTGAGATCACATGCAAAGTCTGAACCCCACACAACTAGATATAAAATATGAAATGCCTCTAAGTGAGGTAAAGAGAAGACAATTATGAGTGTACTTTTAAAACAGTAAGTTTCACTTTTTTGACTGTTCATATCAGCCTAGTTATTAAAAATATCTAGTGCTTATGTAATGAAGTGCAATCTTGAGAGTATCAGAAAAATTCCTGAAGAGAGAGACCCTGAAGAGATGCTGTCCTTCTGTTTGGAGGTGTGTAAAAGCAGTAGCAGCTTAAAAAGTCTTAGTCATATATCAAACAAACTAACCTTCAAATCAAATCTCACATTTTTAATTAGTAGTTGATATAAATTCAACTTTATATTATTGCCAAGATAATTAATGTTCCTTCAGCAGCATCAGAACTCTTCCCTTATATTTTTTTGCTGATAGAAAGCACTGATTATGTACCATTAAAATCTTTTGATACATATCTTGCCTTTAACAATATTTGTCAACTTCCAGTTGAGAAAACTGGTCATTTTTGCCTAGGCTCAACATCAAATCCATTTTGCATTAATGCCATTTTAAAGACAATTTTTTCTTTTGAGGCCCACTGCTTCATTTGGAGTGCAGTATCTGCAGACTTGTTTCAGTGTTTCTAGCAGTCTGGGGTCTCTCATGGGACTACTGGTCCCTTATTTAGAGAAAGAGACAACTACAATTGTACAAGTTAACGCGTCATAAAATCAAATAAATGGAAACCATTTCTTGGATATTTATAATCCCTCAGAAGCAATTCGTTGGTGCTGGCTTTTTTTGTTTGGTTGTTTGGGATGTATGAGTTGTTTTTTCTGCCTGAGTTGAAGAAAATGTATTAAATTAAAATACTGGCAATCCTCCCTAGAAAGAAGCTGTAAATTGTGCTCAGTTCTAAGTTTTACACCAGATTTCAAACACACCTTTACTCATGCTTAAGTTGAGCATTTACTGGGCCAGTGGTTCCACTGAAATCAATCCTACTGAATTCACCTCTATAAAGTTAATGAGAAGTTGAAACAAATTACTTAGCAGTTCCGATGAAAGTCTGGAAAGATGTCACATAAGACACTAAGTGGCTTACAGACTTTGGTCAGTGTTTTTTTGCCACTTTGTTTCAGCTGATGAAGAGATTTGGATTTAAATTCAAAAAGTTATTTTGATACTGAAGTGAGGATATCTAAAGAAAAAGACCTCCTGACCAACAGAATAAACTCAGCAACAGGCCTTCCAAGTCAAAGGCCCAGCTGTGCCTTCAGATTGTTTATGTGACTACTTACAAGTTATTTAAGGCATGCATTCATTGTATCATTAAAACAGATTTTAAGTGAATGCAAAAAATTGTGTGAACCTTATGCTTTAGGACTAAGAGTGGCTTATTTAGGTATAGGTAAATTGGTTCACAAATGATTTCCACTAAGTTGAAATAAGTGAGTTATTTTTCTATGACTGTTCACAGAGATTTTGTACTGGTTATTGGTTAAGCTATCTCAGTTTAAATTCAGACCTTAAATCATAACAGCAAAATTTTGTTAGGAAAACAAACCCCAACAGACTTAAACCTATCTGTGCTACAGGTTTCCATCTGTGAAATTCAGTGAATTTTTGATTTCTTCTAGCCTTTGTCAGTCTTACGTGTTGAGATTGAAGGGTCCTAAGGGGAAGAACCATCTTTTGTATGTTAGTACCATGCTTAGCACAGTAAGGCACTAATTTCAGAAGGGGACTTCAGGTACTACTGTAATACAAATTACTATTACTAATATGTAATTGATGCAGTATAACCATCCATAAAAGCAGTGAAGTGCCTTAATTTTCTTACCTGCTTTCAACATGTCCGTGAAAGTGAAATGGAGTCATATAATTCTAAGAACATGTTAATACTCATGATAACCAAAGAAGAAAACTCTAGGGGGATTAAATCTTCTTCCTTTTTACAGAATGAGTATAAGAGATGCTGTTTTGACAGGAACAGGGAGGTAGACTAATGCTGAAAATCCTCAAATCCTTCTGGATCCTGAGTTAATTAAAATGCTTAATGAAACTTTCTTGATCACGCTAGCAAAGCTTTAGCTAAACTAAGAAGAAAATGTATCAATTACCCATAGTTACAGTACGTGCTTTTAGATTTCCACTGGAAAACAAAATCCTAATGCTGAGGCTTACCTGAACCAAACCAGAGAAGCATTCTGCAGTTCTCTGCATAAGTCATGCGTTTTAATACAGAAGTATCTCTCTCCCCAATACTAACACAATTAGATTTTAATAGTTACATTATTTCAAATTTTTACATCTAAGCTTAATTAAAAATAGAAACATATTTTTTTAAATCTGCTTACTAATCATATTCTAAGTGTATTACTTAATAATCCTACTGTCTGAAATTATTCCAGTCATGACTGATTCAGTAGTGCACTTAGCATTCAGAATTAAAGAAAAAAAGTCTTTAGGATTTTTAGTAATAAGATTGTGATGCTGTTCTAAGCTCTACCTCTAGCCACAGAAATATACCAGCTTTACATGCAACTAGAAAATACCTTGAGCCTCCTTCTCTATAGATGTATACAACATGTCTTTGTATGACATGAAGCTTGTAATATCCTTCACGTCTTGTTCGCAACAAAGCATAGCTTCTCAAAAATGGAAAGTGATTTCCAGACAAGTTCTGTTTTATTTGTTTGTGTTAATTCTAATGGATATTTTATTTAATATTTAAATTTTCATTAAAATTCAACTCAACTTTCAAAGTCTGCTTCAAAATGCTCACATTCTAAAATAATTTCCAGAATTCATATTAATATTTTTCTAAAATGTTTCAGCTTTTACAAATCTAATTACTGCTAAGGTTTTTGTTGCACTTCAACAAGAATTTCTTCATTCTTAGAAGAACCTCTGATCTACTCTAAGTATTTACGTTAGTGTCATGACATAACATGTTTTGCAAGCTTAAGTAAAGAATTTCTATAATCCATCCAGAATCATACCTGTAACTCTGACTAAACTGATGCATGGCAATAAAACTAATTTAAGAATTTGGGTGAAACATACTGCATTGAGGTACAATGTTATGTAAGCAGCTAACCTGCAGATATATTCTACTCTATTTATTTATACTCCATACAATCAATAAATATTTCTGAATAGTACTTTTCAGATTCACAAATTGCCCCCAGAATGACCTTCATTAATGTCTACCATGTCAGAAGGGGAAAAATCTTTTAGTTTTTGCACTATGTTTATAGTATAATACCTCAATCTGTTTCATGGACACAAAGTGACGGAGTGGCTGTATTCATTAAACTTGTTTGACAGGATGACAGAAGCCAAGCAAATTTCTATTTTGTGACTTAACTATGATTAAATTTATTTTCTTCACAGAATTCATTGGACAGCTAATTACATTTATTTCAGCAACAGATTGTTCCATATAGATGAAAATGTGCTTTGACCATAAAATTAAGTATGAGGTCTGATCAAAGACACTTCAGCCAGGAAAAGTGATGGGCTCTCATTTTTCACTGTTGAGATGGCTGATTTTCAAAATCAGCACATGTTTTGATAGTTTTGGAAATTGTCATCTGGATGTGATCTTGACCTTGTCTAGTGAAGACTCACTGGAAAATCATCACATGTAGGAGAGTAAGGCTGGCCAGAACCCAGGGGAGATACAATCAACCACTCATAGCCTAAGACTACTGGGAAGATGGAGGTAGATAAGATACTCAGAGTAAGCCAGTTAGCAACTTCCTCCATGGCTTACGTAAACTGCTGATACCTATTTGACTATTAACTCACTATCCCCTTCACAGTTGTAGGCTTTCCCTATTTCATCACAGTTCTACAAAATAAAAAGTTGCAGAGACTTTTTGTGGAGTTGCCAAATAATTACCTGTGTAGAGTAAAAACCTTTCAGCTTTTGATCCCTGTATCAGTCTCCTGGTAAAAGTATGAACCTCAGTCATCTATTAATCACCCAGCAGGTCTGGGAAGGTTTGTGAAGCTTACCCTGAACTCTGTATTATTGCACTTAAATTGCTTACTTAAATTGCCTGAAATAAGCTTATGTATGCCCACCTGGGCTGTGATTAGTGATGATTTCCAAAGAAAAGGAAGAACCCAAAGTCAGCATTAAGAATGGAGATACAAGGTTAACATTATATTACTAACAGTGAAAACAAACATCATCAAGCACTTTGAAGAAAGACAGTCTAACACACAGCTTTAGAGATGTTTTCCAGTAATTCAATATTTTTATTTTTTTTAATTTTAGAATTTTAATTTAAATAATTCATTCTGCTTAACTCCTCACAGGAAATTTCATGTACTTCTAATAGTCTACTGTATGCTTGTTATCAGCTAAACTAGATTACAAAAATAAGTTTATTTCTGAATTTACCTCAAGTATTTTCAGTCAAGTAACAACATTTGCTAACTCTGATATTAGAATCAAGCAAAATATATAAGGATTTAACATATTTCCATGCAATGATACTGTTTGGGCAGAAGGCTGCAGTAGAATATCAGGTTGAAATGCCTCAGGAGACGTAGTTTTCGTTTGTGGATTTTTTTTTCCTCAGTTCATCTTTGCCAGTTAGATTAAAAACTATCCAAAAATATTTACAAATTTCAACAAGCTTTGGTAGCACAGGAGCTGTTGTCACAGACTCCCATCATTACTTGTAGCTAGGCTGATGACCTGTATCATAAAGAGGTTTTACCAAGATGCAATATAAAGAAAAAAATTTCTATTCATTAGATATTCTGTCTGACTTGGAGTTTTGCAAAAATTAGCCATGCATATTGACTATATTAAACAATATTCATACATGCAAAATGTATAGAAGTATAGCATAACCTTAAAATGAAAGCGCGTCATAGTTAATGATTATCATAATATAAATTTTGTCTATAACAGAATTTACCAAGTTATGCCCATGTATAAATTAATGAGAATAAAAAATGCAAAGCATGTTGGCATTTTTGTTTTAAGATAAATTAGTCAATTTCCTCATAGTTTGGTAACAATTAACTCAGAGTAGTGAGCTGCAGAACATCGTTAACTTTTACTAAAAGTCTTTGCAAAAATTATTTAGAAAAATAGTTACAGTAGGTGACATTTTGGTAACCAGCTGGTGTTTGAGAAAGTGAACACCTTCCCAAAATAGCACCCAGATCATGTTTATTGTCTTTCTTCTGTTCATTTGTACACAACTGCCACAGACAAGAATAGTTGCACTTCATTTGTAACTGAATGGAAGTGCAACTCCTACTAAAAGAACAATTTAAAGCTCTCTTTCATAGCAATTGTACTGAACTAATTGCAACATTATGGCTAATAATAGTAATCATTTCTTCTTCAGTTTCACCTTTCACCAGACTACCTCAAAGAGATTCTAAACTACTAACTGTGGAGGCAGTAATTTCTATGCATTTTATCATACAGGACAGGATGCAGATGAGGGAGGAAAACACAGGCTTTAATGGGCACACAGTGGGTAAGTAGCAGGAAAAGTTGTATTAATTGCAATATGCTGCTCTGTTCCCTGGAAATTTCCTCAGTGCCAGATGCTACACAGACATGAAGGCATAATCTTTTTTTCATTACTTACGTTTGTAACTAAAAAAGTAAATAAATATTAAACAATATAAAAAACCCTTACTTGAATATGTAGCAGACCGAAGAGCTGAATGTAAAAGCAGAATAAAAACAAACCAATGAGAAGCAGCTAAATGAATGTAGTAGTCCATGTTCTTAGCTCTGTTCTTCGAAGTTTAGTAAGATACATCACGATGCAGCCTGGTGTAGAGGTCCTCAGCCAGCTTTTAGCTAGCTAGTAGGTGCATGGATGCTCGTTACCGCCTTACAGTGAGTATATGTTAGGACAACACATGGGTAACATAACTGATTAGGAGCAACTTTACTGTGGTTCCTTAACCAGCTTTTCTAGCGTTAGTTTAAGTATTTCCTGCATTGCATCAGAGGGGCAAGGTCTTTGGGTTTTTTACATTTTAGGGCCTACTTCTTAACTCATTGTTGACATGCTTTTAGCGTTGACATGTATTTAGTGTTGATGCAGCCTCACAATGAGTACTGTGTGCAATCCTGGGCATCACAGTTTGAAAAGATTGTTAAAGTACTTGAATGCATCCAAAGAAAGGCAACAAAGCTGGTGAACGTGCTGGAAGGAATGTCCTATGAGGAGCAGCTGAGGACTTTGGTCCTGTCTAGTTTGGAGAAAAGGAGGCTGAGGGGTGACCTCATTGCTCTCTACAGTTTCCTGAGGAGAGGAAAGGGAGAGGGAGGGGCCAATCTTTTCTCCCTGGGCTCCAGTGATAGTACAGATGAGAATGGGTCAAAGCTACACCAGGGGAGATTTACACTGGACATTAGGAAGCATTTCTTTACCAAGAAGGTGAGCAATCACTGGAACAGGCTTCCTAGAGAGGTGGTGGGTGCCCCATGCTGGTCAGTGTTTAAGAGGCTTTTAGACAATGTCCTTAATAACAGCCTTTAAAGTGGTCAGGCAGATAGACTAGATGGTCACTGCAGGTCCCTTCCAGCTATTATTCTAGTCTAGTCTAGTCTAGTCTAGTCTAGTCTAGCCTCTTTCACATTATTGGGAGGTTTCAATTAGCAAACAACATTAGAAAATATATTTTAATACTTTTACAGTGCTCACTAAAAAAAAATAAAAATTAGTGTAGTATTTTCCCTGCAAATATTTTATTTAAAAAAATAAAGAATGTTAAAAGGGAAGTGCTTTACCAGAACAAGTCAATGGAGTTTTCAGAAGCACTATAATCTGACTTTCTATCCTTTTCATACTCTGAAAATTTGCCTGGCCTAAGCTAGAGGCTTGTGTTCAGTTCACCTCAATGACCATGCAGGAAGTTGGATGAGAGATTCGAAAAAGAAATGGATGTTTTGAAATGTCTCTTAGGAAACTACTGTAGATACTTTATGGTTGTAACTTAGAAAAAGTATCATTTTTCTTGATGAGAAAATTCCAGTTCCTAATAGCACTTCAAGAAAAGAGGTATCATATGTTCAAAGTATCATGAGTGGTTTTTAATGACAAAAGAACCCAAAAATCTGGGGCTGGGGTTGCCTTCTTGTTTGGTTGCTTGTATCCCCTGTATTTGTATTATTTGAGAAAAAAAAAAACAACAAAAAAAACACAAAACCAAAACCACACACACTTAAAAAACCACACAAAAACCCCCTCAGACAGACTAATAGGGATTATTAGGAATGTACTGGAGCATAAACAAGCACAAACTAACAATATAAACATATAATATGCCTACATCATGCATACTGAATGCAGTTCTGATCTCCCTGTCTCATATATATTGTTGGACTGGAGCAACAACAGAGAAAAGCAACAGTAATGGCTTATATATGAACACAAAGGCAAGAATTCTGACTGGAAAAGGGGCAACAAAGGAGCATATTATTGTTGTTAATAGAATTATAACTGACTTAGAAAAGGTGAATATGAAATTATTGCTCACAGTATTTTCCAGAGCAAGAACTAGTGAGTATCAGATAAAATTAAGGGTGTCTGGTCCAGAACAGAAATGTACATAGTGGTCTTCCAGTACCTGAAGAGGGACTTTTTACAAAGGCATGTAGTGATAAGACAAGGTAATGGCTTTAAACTGAAAAAGGGTAGATTTAGATTAGACATTAGGAAGCAATTCTTCTAAGACGGTGGTGAGACACTGGCACAGGTTGCCCAGGGAAGTTGTGGATGCCCATTCGCTGGAAAGTGTTCAAGGCCAGGTTGGATGGGGCTTTGAGCAACCTGGTCTGGTGGGAGGTGTTCCTGCCTATGGCAAGGTGGTTGGACTGGGTGATCTTTAAGGTCCCTTCCAACCCAAACCATTCTATGATTCTATAATTATAAGATATAAACTTGTAATTCATCTCTACTGGGTATTTCAAATGCTTGACTGTTGATTAGAGTACGTTTTGGAAGAAAAATCCATTGAGAAGTATCAAATGCAAAGACACTTCCCGTGGCTCAAAATCACAAATACTGTGAGCCACAAACAGCCCAAAATTGTGAAAGTATTCAGGAGACACAAGTCTACATACTGCCTACTGCTGCATACTGTAAAGGGAATCAAATAGGGTTTTGGTCCAGTTCAGCCATTTTTATGCTTATGTTCATCGTGCGCACAAGAAAAATACTAATGGACAAAGTGGTTAGGGCAGCAGTTTTAAGAATTAGAGCCTCCTGAATGTATTGTATACTGCATATTTAGATTTCCTGTCAGACTGAGCAGCCCATTTGTCTGCTGCCTATAGCTGTTTTCCATCCATAAACTGGAGAATTTTTGTGTACCATAGGGCTTTAAAAACAAATACATTAATAGTTGTGAATTACTAGCATGACACAGATCAGTACAGGTCAATGAAAATCACAATTGAGGAAGAAAAAAAGTCTCATAAAATATTAAATTATTCATATAATAATATGAAGAATATATATTACTATAATCTATAAACATTGGACAGAGAAAAGATTGCACAAAACATAGTACATGCTTTCATTGACCATATAGGCTTAGATCCTGTTTTTCTTTCTCTCATTGAAGGAAATGACAAAACATTTGTGATGATTCAATGCAGATTCTTCTTTAAAAGGGACAAAATAACCAAACAAGTATTTTCTCTGACATTTCTGTATCTATCTCTTGTGTTTCCAGTGCAATACTGTCAGCACTAGTACACATGGGAAGCACAATTAGCAGAACAGCTGCTTAGACTCACTCTAGCACATAAACTGTCATTTACCTCAGAATTTAAATAAGACTAGCAGTAAAAATGCATGTGGTTTATTTCATCCTCCCTCTTCTCAGTTTCTGTTTGTTACACCTATG
>NW_010156071.1:0-30695 GCF_000695765.1 Mesitornis unicolor
TTCTGTGATTCTGTGATTCTGTGATTCACCAGGTCTTCAAAGGTCCTACAGAGCCAAAATCCCCAGCTTGTTCTTGCTTCAAGAACAGAGAGGCAGCTGGAGACAGCTCTAACAGGGGGTAGTGGATAGATGTGCCCACAATGGAGGAAGCTAGAAATTTGTGACTTCTGGCAATGCAGCAAAGTTCTTTCTCTTCCTGGAGTTCTGCAGTTCCTGAACATCTGTAGTGCCCTGCGAACAGGTGAGGAAGATGACCTCCAGTTACTCAGGCGTCAGAGACACCTCAGCCTGAACCAAAGAAGAAAAGGAGGGTGACTTTCACTGAAGACACTCTCTGATGGTGGACAGAGGCACTCACCTGGCATGATGATGACCTTTTGGAAATCTTGTTACTTGACAATTGATTGCCTCTTGGATCTCAGATAGAGACTGACAAGACTTGTCTAGCCCTCTGACTTTTCTCCTCGCTGCTCATCTATGTAGGCATCAATGATACTGCAAGGAGCAATCTTGCACATGTCAAGCATCATTACAGAACTATGAGACCAGGAGGGAAGGAAAGGACAGTGAGTAGTAGGGATGGTTACTCCAGCTGGAGGCCAAGATAAAGGTCTCCATCTCTTCCGTGAGGGGGAAAGGCTGAGGCAGAAGTGGAGACAGCAGCATAACAATGCCTGGTCAGCTGTCTGGTGCCCCAGACAGGGCTTTAGCTACTGTGATCACAGGACTCTCTTTAAGGAACAAGGACTGCCTACAAGGGACAGGATCCGTCTGAGAAAGTGTGACAAAAGCCTGAAGTAAGTACATCATGGAAGGGTTGTCATCATCTAAAGTGAAGCAAAGATATGGAAGGATAGTGGAGAATTGTCTGTATGTATTGGTTTTCGCTGGGATAGAGTTAATTTTCTTTATAGTAACTTGTATGTGGATATGTTTTAGATCTGTGCTGAAAGTAGTGTCGATAAGACACTGATGTTTTAGCTGTTACTGAGCAGTGCTTATAGAGCATGAAGACCGGAGCACTGTATGATGGGGAAGGTTCTTGTGCTTTATTTGTGAAAAGAACATGTCTGGGGTCCATCTCAAATGCTTGCATACAATTGCATGCAGCATGGGAAAAAAACAGGAGAAGTTAAAATTCTGTCCACAGCTGTGGAGTTGCAACCTCACTAGGATTAGAGCGAGGTGGCAGAAAAGGTTCCAAGACTGGAGCCTTAGTGGCTGTGTGCAGGCTTTTCAGGAATAACAGGTGAATAAGTGAGGAAGAAAGGCTGCACTCAATGCAAAAGAGTGGCTGGAGTTTAAGCAATTTTGCCTTGGAACTGGGAGTGAGGTGCTTGAGAGCTTGTAGGTGGAGGTGAGAGATCACCACAGGTAATGTTGAAGTGGGAAGCTGCCACAGCTAGCCAGTACATGAAGTCTTTTTCAGACAGCTTGAAAAAGCTTTAAAATCAAAGTTCCTGGTGCTCTTTGTGGACCTCAACCACCCTCACTTCTGCCATTAAGGAAATAAGGCTGGGTGCAAGCATTGGAAGATTATTGACATAAGTAATTGCTGACTAGAAGATGTGTGGAAAATTGATGGGACTCAAAGGCTCAAAAAGTCATGGTCAGCAGTACCAAGTCCAACTGATGACCAATTACTAGTGGTATCCTTGAGGGATCAGTTCTGGGCTCAGTATTGTTTAAAGCCATTATTAACTACCTGGATGATGTAATAGACTACATGCACAACAAGCCTGCCTACAATATTGAATTAAGGAGTTAATACGTTGCAGATCAGACTTGCAATTCAGAGGAACTTAAATAGGCTGGAGAAACTGGCCAGCAGGAACATCAACAAGTTCAACAAATGCAAATACCAAGTTCATCACCTGAGCCAGAACCTGCAACAGAGCAGGCTAGGAGCCAACTGGCTAGAAAGCAGCCTTGAAGAAGAGTGTCTGGGAGTACTGGAGAACAGGCTGAATACCAGCCAGCTATGTGCCCTTGTGGCGAAGACCAGCAGCTGGGCTGCATTAGGAAGACTCTTGCAGCAGATTGAGGGAAGGTGGTCTTTCCCCTCTGTTCAATACTGGTGAGACTGCAGTTGGGGTGGTGTCCGGTCCTGAACAAGTGTGAAATGAATGTAGTAGATTGCATCTAGAAAAGAGTGAATGAAATGGGTAGACAGCCAGAGCACATGTCATATAAGAAGTTGAGAGAGTTGAGTTTATTCAACTTGCAGAGGAAAAGTTTTAAAGTAAACCATTTTGCTGTCTACAAATGCTTAATAGATGGTTATAAATAAGATGGGGCCAGAATTTTCTGAGAGCTGCTCTGTGGAAGGACAATAGCAAGCAGACAGAAGTTGCAGTGTCTCAATATAGCAAAGTTTTTTTCATTACAAGAAGGATCAAACACAGAGAGGTTCCTGAGAGAGTTTGTAGAATCTCCACCCTGGAAGACATTCAAAACAACTGGACAAGGCAACATACTCAAACTGGATTTGTTTTGAACTGAAGATTGTACTAGGTGACCTCTAGAGTACCCTTCCAACCCACATGATTCTGTGATTCTTTGAAAAAATTCTTCGTGCATAGCCCCACTACTAAATGTATTTATATTCTACTCTTCATTTGCTTTAATTCAGTCTTACCACTGTAGTGAACTGAAACTCATCTTTTTTCTTTCTTCCCTTTCATTCATAGTTTTTTTTCTTTTGAAATGTGACAGAATGGGACAAAATCCTTATATTCTTTTCATCTACTTCTTAAGAATCTGACAACCAGATTCTTAAGATCTGTTTCTACTTCCAAAGAAACAGTCTAGCACAATTACAGAAGCAGCCTTACCCAGTTGATGTATCTTTTGTTATTACAGCAAGGAATAGAATCTGAAGATTTTGTTTCTGTGAAACAGAATAAAAGTTACATTTATGTAACAGGGAACATGCCTTCTTTCTGATCAGTTCTCTGCAAAAACTTAAGCCCTCTTTAATATCTCCCCTATTGTCCAGTATCCTGCTATTTATTAGTAAGTAGTATCTGTAACTTTGTACAGGCTTTATTTCAAGTTAGACTTTCTTATATAAAAAGACATTCATCTAAATTAAAATTATTTCTTAACTCATAGGTGCTTCTGAATTCTGAACAGTAGCTATATTTAAGATTTCTCAATATGACTGGTATATTCTATGTCAAGAGTTTTGCTCTTCATAGTTACTTAATGGATATCAAGTAAACGGTTACATAAACTCTTAATCCAAATACTGTGTTATTATAGTCAAGAAATGTGACATGATGTGTTTTATACAGACAAAGTTATAAAAGGAGAGATTTGGTATCACTATTATTCAATAATTGTAGCGAAGGCTTATTCAGCTTTTTTTTTTTACTAATTAATTGAAGTAAACAGAGTTCAAACTTGTAATTTCAATGTAAAGTCTCAGCACCTGGTCATTTACTCACTTCCACTTTAGATGAGATTTATTGATACTCATGACTGCAAAGACTTTCATGTAGAGATGTGCACTTCTGATAATCTTTAAGTAAATTATTGCAGTTCTGCTAGTGGTGTCTATATTCATCTGTGCATAAATAAAAGAGCTTTGAATTCCACAGGCAACCTGAAAACTGCACTTTAACCAGAGAACTATGCAGTTCTATGTAAAAAAACAAAAATCAAATGATTTTTAAAGCATTTAAAATTCTAGTAAAATCACTATTCAGACATTCCCAGAATGCTCCCCCAGATAATAAATATTAAATAAGTTGAAAGAGACTGAGGCCAGGTTTGAAGACCCCATCCTGTTCACAATCATTGAAGCTCTTCTATTGTGTTTTAAGCTGTTAAATATTCAATAGAACAAGAACTGGAAGATGAGTCTCTTGCTGGGTAAGTGCCTCCAACCTCACCCATATTTCTTCTGGCATCCCCTTTTGCCAAGTTAATGTTTAATTAATGCAAAGGTGAAGAGCTATTAACAATTTTTTTTAAAAAAAGGAAAAATAGTTTCTCCAACCTTTCACATCAATATAAGCATTTACTTGACTAATGAAGCATCTATACACTTCATGAATCAGACAAATTGTTTAAGTCTCTTCTGGCAGCTGCCTGCACAACTTAAATTTTGCCATTTTTACTTCTGGTAGCATACTGGGTAAAAAAATGACACTCATCTGTTTTTTTCTTTTGCAGCACAGAGTTGGTTTACGTATATGCAGCAGAGCAGAGCTCATGTCTGGGAATCCTAAGTAAAATCCCAGACACACTAAAAAATAGAGTGGTGATTTCCTTAAGCTTTTCCGAGGTACTGTTATGCATTAGCTTAGGTTCCTCCACTCATTTAATACATTGTGGACTGTTATTTGGATTTGAGTTTGGTTGTGGGCTTTTTTTAGCCAATGTTTTTTGTTCGCTTGTGTTGTAAAAACTAGTTACAGCTGTCAAATCCTCTCTTGTACTGCATATAAATCCTGAATTCCTGACTTGAAATTCTTCAGTCTTTGAGGTGACAAGGTGTATACCACGCAAATCTGAATAAAAGACATAAGCATTATGACATTTAGAACTTAAACACCTATGAGTTACACACCCCACATTATGAGTAAATGTCAGAGTACACAGTTGGACAGATAATTTATAGATGATTGAAGGAGAGATAAGTACACATATCAATGTCTAAAATATTAGGATACCTGCAGTGAGCAAAGGAAAACAATGAAGGCATGGGTATATGCAAAATTCTTCATTTCACCTGTGTTTGATGCTTTATCTAAGGGGTAAAATTTGGTTACCCTTAAACAGAATTAAAAACCATATTTAGTTATCTAGGAGATTAGAGTTACTCCATTATAAGACTTGGCAGCCTTAAAACTTCTGCAATATGTAGTTCAATCCTCTTGGAATAAGCAGAGACTAGATATCAATATAGAAACATAGAATGCTTTTGGTTGGAAAAGACCTTTAAGATCATCAAGTCCAACCACTGAGCCATCCCTAAGTCGCCACTAGATCATGTCCCTAAGTATGTCATCTAGTTGTCTTTTAAATATCTCCAGGGATGGTGACACAACCACCTCCATGGGCAGCCTGTTCCAGTGCTTGACAATCCATTCAGTAAAGAAATTCCTCCTAATATCCAACCTAAAGTTCCCCTGGTGCAACTTGAGGCCATTTGCCCTTGTCCTATCACTAGCTACAAGGGAAAAGAGACCAACCCCCACCTTGCTACAATCTCCTTTCAGGTAGCTCTAGAGAGCAATAAGGTCTCCCCTCAGTCTCCTTTTCTTCAGACTAAATAACTGCAGCTCCTTCAGCCACTCCTCACATGACTTATGCTCTAACCCTTCACCAGCATCGTTGCCCTACTCTGGACATGCTGCAGCACCTCAGTGTCCTTCTCGTCATGAGGAGACCTATGTGAATGACCTATTAGAGAGCAGCGTAGGGGAAAGGGACCTGGGGGTCCTGCTGGACAGCAGGATGACCATGAGCCAGCACTGTGCCCTTGTGGCCAAGAAGGCCAACGGCATCCTGGGGTGTATCAGGAGAGGGGTGGTGAGTAGGTTGAGAGAGGTTCTCCTCCCCCTCTACTCTGCCCTGGTGAGACCGTATCTGGAATATTGTGTCCAGTTCTGGGCCCCTCAGTTCAAGAAGGACAGGGAACTGCTGGAGAGAGTCCAGCATAGGGCTACAAAGATGATTAAGGGAGTGGAGCATCTCCCTTATGAGGAGTGGCTGAGGGAGCTGGGTCTCTTTAGTTTGCAGAAGAGGAGACTGAGGGGAGACCTCATTCATGTTTATAAATATTTAAAGGGTGAGTGTGAGGAGGAAGGAGCCAGGCCCTTCTCGGTGATAAACAATGATAAGACAAGGGGTAACGGACACAAGCTGGAACACAGGAGGTTCCACTTCAATCTGAGAAGAAACTTCTTCTCAGTGAGGGTGACAGAGCACTGGAACAGGCTGCCCAGAGAGGCTGTGGAGTCTCCTTCTCTGGAGACATTCAAAACCCACCTGGACGCCTTCCTGTGTAACCTCATCTAGGTGTTCCTGCTCCGGCAGGGGGATTGGACTAGATGATCTTTTGAGGTACCTTCCAATCCCTAACGTTCTGTGATTTCCTTGAACTGTCAATTGTATTATCACATTGGGTATACTTTGCCAAAATCTCACCTACCTGTAGTGTCCAGGATGTTCAGACAGACTTTGTGGAACTTCTTTTTATCATTCTTATAATTCAAAATATCTTTACTCTACGATAACAATTTTGGGAAAATTTTAGCTTTAGTCTTTCTCTGGGTAGTCAAAAGCTTCTGAAGTGCTCACAAATATTTTTAAGTGGATTTAATCTTTGAAATTACATAATAATAGATACATAAACCTGTATGTTAGGACATAAATTTCAGTGGAATTCATACACATCAAATGTGTGCCCCTTAAAACATCTACATAATCATCTGCCAAATATGGAGCTAAAAACATTTTTACTATTAAAATTTCTCAGTCAAAGGTTTCTTCTAGGTTTCTTCTAACTTTTAAACAACAGTTTATCTTCATATGTTAATCCAGTAGGAATCCCCTCACTGCAAATTTCTCCAACAGTCTTTTCAAAGTCAGCTGTATCAGAAAGGCATCTTCTGAGTGCAAGAAAAAAAAACAACAAACCATGACAGAATTCAAGCCACTCTTACTTAAGAATATGATTGAAGAGCTGGCAAATTCCATCTGATACCACAGCTTGGTGGTTCAGACACTTTCCTAAGGAACAGGATACATCTGTTTGAGACTTTCTGCACTTTGAAAGAAGCTTCAGTAATAAATTACTTTCTGTGTAGTATTCTTTAAAAAAGTCCAAATTCTCTGTGAAGATAAATATCTCTGTTATCTTCCCAAAGACACATATCAGAATGTCAGTAAGGGATGTTTTGCTTTTCTTTTTGTTACTGGTATTTCTGTAGGGGCAGAGGAAGATATTTCCAAATCTAAACAAACATCATTTCAGCTTACTTTATTTGGGCGTGAAAAAAACCAAACCACTCTTCCTGAAAATATTGAAGAAAAATATAAAATATTAGAATCAAGTGAAGAGGTATGCTTTTCCTATACTTTTTGGGTTTACCTTATTTCAGATTTTCGTTTCTTTCACTCAGTTTTATCAGAGATGAATGATTAAGAAATAAGTACAACATGTTCTTTGTTTTGTTCAGAAATTTCAGTAACTTTACAAGTTATTTGTTAATGACCCCTAGCACATTCTCTTTAGCTATGCTTGCTCTACATGGTTTCTGAATATAGACATGTGAAGATAAGTTAAATTGTACCATGACTTATTCCCCACAGACAGGCAAAGGTTTGGACAGCCTTGCCCAATGCAAATTCTCTTTTGCTGAAAGAATGTGTGACTTAATACTTTCATGTATTCCCAGGGGTTTTCAGCAGCCTTTTGAGGCATTGTTTTGGGAAGGAAGTAATTTTCCCCAACAATTCAGATCTTATATCCAGGGCATTACCTCCTTCAAGGTCATATACAATTTCTTTAAAAGAATTTCTGACCCCAGTGAATAGGTCTCAGATTTTAGACTCAGCTGAAACTATTTTGAACACAGGGTTACTTTGACTGCAACTGTTTTTTAAAAAGAAAAAAAAAAAGAGAGAAAAAAATGAATAAGGAAAAGCAATAAATGATAAAGGACAAGATTGCAATTTGACCTATATAAGCAAGTAAACAAGCATAAAGTACCTTCTCAACATACTATATGAACTGCTCATGTTTCTGGTTAAGTTGTGGTAAGCAAAGCAGCATCTGGTGTGTACACAACTATGATGCATTTCATTATCCTATAACTCTTATCTGTGGCTGAGAGTAGGAAGAGTAATACAGTCTACAGCTCTGAGTCTCAGAGATCCTCAGAGGCAACTGTGTTAAGCAGAAATAAGTCTCAGCACTCCATAGACTGTTCAGATTCATGCTGGACACCCCATTAGTTCCAAAGAACTGTAAAAGATTACATGTATTTTAAAGCACTTTTGCAAACCCAAACGGTAGGTTTGCTGTACTATGTCTCCTGAGTCATATGCATTGGTTATTTGAGGTGAATGTGCAGGCCAAGAAATCTGCTCTGTGTCAAGTCATACAACAAAAGTGAGCTAGTGGTAAAAGGCTTCAGTCAGAATGTTTTTAACTCTGGTTTGTCCTTGTTTCATGTTCTATTTACTATCACAGCATGCTTAAAATGACAGTGTAGTTTCCCTATGGACCAGAGAAAAGTCTAGATGTTGAAAACATCTCTGTGACTGATCAATAAGCTCCTACAAAACAAGAGGAGATGAGCACAGGTAGTGTGTTCGTGAAACTCAGGGAAGACTACAGAGAGTAACCTCATTGTGTAAAGAAAGCTAAACTTACCTGAATACAAAGGGGATCAGGGAGCAGCCTTTACAAAAATATACATAGATATATGGCTATAATATATAGTATAGATACATGGCTGTATCAGTTGAATGAATCAGCTGGTTGTATAAATGGTCTTCCCTGAGTTAATCAAGAAGTGTGAATGTCTTCCTGATTTAGCCAAACCAGCTTGGGGGAAGTGTATATGTGTCTCATAAAAACTGAGCAACCAACAAAATCAACCTTTAAGAGAGCAGTGGGCTTGAGCTGACTTCAAACTGTGTAATCCTTCCTGACAATTAGGGATGATCAGCATCATGACAGTGAGCATTCTGAGACCAGTAGTGGTAATCATGTCTGTACTGCGACCCAACTGTATATTGCAATTGCTGTATTGTGCTTATGCTGTGATTGCAGTACATTGCTGTATCATTCTGGTAAATTAAAAAATCAAAATCCTGTGTAATGTCAAATATATTCAAATAAGTAAATTTGATATTAAAACATTAAACCTTCCTCATGTGGAATATCTAAATGAAGATGATCAGAGGGTATTTGATACTGACAGTCTGGTACCAGTGCCAGGGCAATGCATGAAGTGGTACGTGAAGAGAGACTAAATCTTCTCAGACTCTCAGTTACCTAGACATAACTTCAATCAATATTCTCAAGGATGTAAAACAGTTCTGTAGAGCAGATTACTAATAGTCAGTGATAGAACTGGGGTTAGAATATCCATTTTATTCTATATATTTTAGCAATGGTAAGACCTAATTTAAACAACAATGGAGGTATTAAAACTGAGGGAAAGCTTTTTTCTCCCAGTGGCTGAGATTTCTTCAGGGTGACTTATCAGAGGACTTCTTTCTGATCCCAGTATCTCTGGCCAAATGGTGACATTAAATTGAATGCTGACATCCTAGAAGAGACATACTCCATGCCTATATGGCAAATAAAAAAAAAAAAGTACTGAAACCACAATTTCAAGGAGGTGGGAGAATGAGGGTGATTTTACTTCTGCACATGATATTGATTGACGAATATACTAGGGATCTTATAGGCCTATGTTGAAAGTATAGAGGTGGGACAAAACCACAAAAGCCACACAAAAAGCCTGCAGAGGTTTAAGAAGATATTAAAGAAGATGAAATATAGTAAAATGACCTAATTATCTTTTGTAAATGTATCTGTTTATGATGACATTTTCAGCATTCCATAAAAAGGCATAACAGGAGCCAGGACAGACAAATGCAAGTAGAAAATAAGGTGCAATAGAGAGTGATTAACAGTTGGTGCAAAGAAAGACGTCAACCAGTGATGCTGCTACACAGAACAGTTGGGAAAGGGCTATAGTTTCTCAACTATATCAAAACCACACCTCCTAGTACATGCACATTGTGACATGTCATGTAGTGCTCCAGACCTTCTGTAATTCATCTCTCTATGTTTGCATTCAAAATGTTGTCACTTCTGGCATGAAGAGAGTGATTAACTAAATTAAATTACTTGTGCTAGTAATGAAATAACTGAATGAAATTCTACAGGTTATATTATGAAGGAGGTTAGATTAGATGACATTTATTTGTCTTCAGGTCTTTATGCTTTTGGAAAAGCAAGATAAAAATGTATTCTTTCACACAATAATAGCTAATGTGTAGGTATGTCTTTGTTCTTTTCATCATCTTCTTTTAGTCAGCCAATAATAATAAAAAATTCAAAACGGTACTTCTGCTTTTGTTCAAGTTATATAGTCAGATCATAGAATCATAGAATGGTTTAGTTTGGAAGAACCTTTTAAAGATCATGAAGTCCAATGACGCTGCCATGGGTAGGAATATCCTTCACTAGATCAGGTTGATAAAAGCCCCATTCAGGCTGGCCTTGAAGACTTCCAAATGTGGCATCCACAGCTTCTCTGGGCAACCTGTTACAGTGTCTTACCATCCTAAACATAAAATGTTTCTTTCTGATATCTAATTTAGATATAACCTTTTTCAGTTTAAAACCATTACCACTTGTCCTGTCACTACAGACCCTGGTAAAAAGTCTTTCTCTGTCTTTCTTATAAGCCCTTATAAGCCTTTAAGTATCAAAAGGCCACAATCAGGTTTCCCCAGAGCCTTCTCTTCTGTAGGCTGAACAAGCACAATTCTTTCAGCCCTTCTTCACAGGAGAGGTGCTCCAGGCCTCTGATAACTTTCATAGCTCTCCGATCATTTTCATAGCCCTCCTCTGACCCCTTCACTGAGGCTAAATGTATACCTGCCATTGGAACTCTTTTCCAGCATTCATCTGCTACTACTGAAGGCTTTCCTCTCCCACCATACTATCCCCTTGTTAGTGCTGTTTTCCAGATCAAAGCTTCAGTTGTCTTCAATTCACTTTCTCAACAAAATGAAAATACTGCATGTACATATAGAAAGTACCTGAATGACATTCACTAACACAAAAGTAAGTTAATTGCTTTCATTTCTAACAGCTGTTGTTTGGTTGTGGGTTTTTTGTTTTGATTTTGGTTTTGTTTATTTGTTTTTTTTAAATGAGAAACCATTTATTGTTTCAAAAAGAAGAGACCAGTTATCAAACTGCCTAGGTAAGCACCTAATTCAAGTTAATGCGGCTACTCACAAATAGATCACTCATGGGAGAAATTCAGACAACCAGTAAAAGATTTCAACAGAAGAACAGTGTTCTTTGCAAGAGCCAGAACCAAACTCATCCATGTAATATTTTTTTAGAAAATTAAAAATGTTACATTAGAAATATTACCCACAGTAAAACAGTATTTCTTCCCAAGACACTATTTTTAGTAGCAAAGTGATTCCTTCTTTCTTCCACTCTCACTCCCCATCATCTCAGTTCCTTTTAATAGCAGCTTTTTTCATGTAGTTTAAGAAAAAAATGAAAGTTGCCTTATAGCTAAAACATTCTAAAATTGAAAGTACTTTGTCTATGTGAGATATTGTTGGCATCTATAAAGCATATTTATTTTCTGTGACTGAATAAAGGTCTTACTATTGCTAGTATAAATTTTATCTTCTGAGTAATTGGCTCCAGTTATACTATTTCATCTTTATCCATATTTAATACCTATATTATATTATCTTCTGTCAATCTCTAAATGTGAAAACTCAAATTGGTTACTGTCTCTACTGCTTTCAGACAAGATTGCTCCATTTAATAATTTGTCACTGGGCGGAGAGAAGTTTCTAGAACAGAAAGATAAATAAACAGTCAAAATTAAAAAAAAAAAAGAAAGAAAAAGCAAAATGGTATAAATCTTCCCAGGTAGAAACCACAGGGTCTTACTATTCAGGCAGAAAAGTTGGTGAGATTTTACTTTTCCAGCTCTTTCCACAGTGCTTTTCTTTCTGATCTCAAGATATGCTACCACATTAATGAAACACAGCTGGTATGCAACCTCTATGCAGCAGGTACTCTGGTAGTTCTAATTTTTTCTAGATTAAAAATGTGTAAAAGTAAAGGGGATACTTGCTTGATGTTCCAAAAATAAGAAAGATTTGAAGGAAATAAGGATTTGGAACCTGACAGCTACATATTATTTGCACCTTATGAATCTAAGCAGATTTTCTGTGATTATCACTGTTAGCTAGAATATGGTATTATCTTTCCTATTGTGATGACTCTTCGCATTGAAAGGGAACAAGCAAATTGTCTTTTTTTACAGCTTTATGTCAATATGAAGTATTACAGATATCAGCAGAATGACAAATGCACAAATATAAAAATACTGTATATATTTTAGAAGTTACTTGTGATGATGTATATAGATGTTAAGAGGTTTGGTTTTTTTAATTCCTGATTTCAGTGACAAGACTGTTTATAAAAGCTTATGATAAATGGAAGGTGTAGACATAAACACTCTGAGAGTAAATCAGTGTTCCAAAAAGTATATTTGAATAAATTCACTCAGATCAGTTGCCATATTTGAGACACAAATCTCCTGTGCCTTCTTTTCTAGTTTCTCTAATGTTTTCTTCAGAAATCTTGCTATGTGTAAAATTAAGAAGTGCAAGAAACTGACAGGAACAGAAATTATAAGAAGTTGGAGAGAGAAACAGAACCACTTAGATTCATCAATGAAGTGACATCTTTAGGGGAAAAAGAGAAACGAAGGTGTTTTTAAATAGTGTCTATTAAAATACAATAATCTCTATTAAAATATATATAGAATTCCTGTTAAAAGTTTGAATTGGTGAGGATTCTATAAATTTTTACAAGATTGAATACTAGGGAGAAATTATGAAGACTGTATAGTGTGAAATATAGTGGGAACTTTTAGCTGCTCCTAAAAAAGCTTAAATCTGGAATGATCTGTCCAAAATTGTTTGAGTTCCTCAGAAGGAAAGTATTTTATCTGAGTATGAACTATTGTTGTTTGCAGAAAGTAGGTCAGAAGTTGTGGGTTTTCAGACTTGCAGCCATTCTCCTTATCTTTCTAGGTAATTGCTAGTTATGTCACCCTTTCACACAGAGGAATGGTCTTAGATGTTTCCCGAATTACAGCTACTGAGTTTTGTAAAGACATGATCACTGCTGTGAAATAGAGAATACACTTAAAAAGCATGCAGTGAATGCCTGTCACCATTCTTCACACATATCTTCTTTAAAACCTGGAAATCTATAGTGAACAATTACAATATACAATTCGATTTCTAGGCCTTGCTGACCTGAGGAAATTTGCAATGGTTGGAAGGAGAGTAGGGATTGCTAAAGTATGAAGAAGCATAAAGAAATTCCCAAGCATCTGTTTACTATGGTAGGAACAGACAAGAAATGGCTGTTGAGTGTCCTTTTTAAAGACTGTGATTGTAAGCACTATAGTAAGAAGGGATGGAGTAAAAAGAAGATAGGCTTTACACCTGAAAAAAAGCATTCAAATATATTAATCAGCCTAGGAAACACTCTTAGTACTAGAGCTAATGTCTTCACAGTTCAGTTGTGGGAATGTAGGATCCAAATTTGGCTCCTGAAGCAATCTTCCTTTTGTAACAGAATGAAATAAAATTTTAGTAATAATCTGCAGAATTATTTGTATCTCTTCTCTGTGATTCCTTAAAACAGAAATCTAGCTGCTATGTGTGGTTATTAATGGAAGTGCTGGATCCAGCTAGTACATAAATTCAAACATAAATTAAACAGCAGCAAAAATTGTTTGAAAATTAGTTTCTGTCTTCTCTGATTCTGACACAGCCTTGCAATAACGGTAACAATAGCAATACAGATAATGTCTCTGTAAGTTACAAGTATTTTCTTTGTACTAAGAGTTCCCACAGTCTGGTCAAGTGGTGACTCTGATAGATTCTTATTTTACTAACTTGTCTAGCTGCTATAATGATAAAATAATTTATCCAAGGAGGACTTTATTTTATGAAATTCACAGAATCAAGGATAATCTATTTCCTTGGATGCTGCTCCAGAACTGAGAACACAAAGAAGTGTGTTTCTCAAAACCTTAAGTCAACTTCTAAACGATGTGATTTCAGTAATTAGCTGATTTCTACCTACTGTGGGACTACCACAGTGATTCCTCTTATCATACTTTGGTATGAGTCTGTTCCTCTTTGTTGAAACTTTAACATAGAAATTGCTTAATATCTTTCATAACATAATACTTTATAGTACTTCTACATCTTGTTATTAGTTAAACCAATCATTTTTTTCAATATTCAAAGTTCATTTTTACAGATAAGATCCTTTGAAGAGTAAATACAATTATTTGATGTTTCATAAGCAAAACCATTAAGTATTTTTCTACTTCAAAAGGAATTACAAGTCAAAGAACAATGTTTAACAAAAAATAAACATACAAAATATATTTATGAAACAAGATGGAGGCAAATACTGATTGTTTTAGAAACTTTATAAATAGTACTGGAATGGTCCTGATAAACGTTCATATTATGAGCTTAGGAATAATACAGAGCATAATGAGAAGCAAACGGTGTAAGGAACAATCCACTTGCTCAGTGGTTACAGTTCATGAATGAATCATTACACAAAGCATAAAACAGAAGAGGAAACAACCAAAAAAAAACCAAGCAGAAAATATATCAGAATGAGTTCTATGCATGTGACTCTGTGTAATAAATGAATCACAGCACCCTGAATATATTGAGTAGGAGTCAACTAAATGTATTAAAATAAAAGGTATGGCCTTCTATGCAGAAAAGAAATTCCTTTCAGAACATATTGATTTGGCAGTAAAGATACTTGTTTTAAATGTCTTTTTATACACAGGTAATATTTCATAGATTAAAAAGCACACAGTAGTAAATTTGGTCTCTATAATTGTACCCATATTTATGTAAAGATATAACAGCTCAAAAAGTGTCATTTTAAATACGATATTTGAGCTTACTCTGAAGAAAATTAGCAACATTTACAGAAAAGTGCTGTTATGGTTTAAGGGTTTCCAGCCTGAAAGGGAAGGACAGGTGGTGTCTGGAGGACTCTGGGGGGTCTGAGAGCCACAGTCTATAAAAAACCGAGGAGGCCCAAGGTTTTTGCGGGCTTTTTTTCCTGGCTTCCTGTCGCATCTCAGGATGGCTGGGGCTACCTCCATGTGCTTTGCAGCATCCACCACCATCCGCTCCCAGCACCACTGTGGTCCATGGTGATGAGTCACAGCAGTCGCAGCAGCCACGAGGCACTGTTCGGACACTTCCACTCGGGACTACTGGGATCTGGTTTTGTATATAGTTAAATATCCTTTATACATTATTAATTTTCTTTTCCTTTCCCCTGTCATTTTTCATTAAACTTGTTACAGTCTTAACTTCCAACCTTGTGCGAAGCATCTTTTTCTCTATTCCCTCTTTTTTTAATCCTCCACCTGGGAGGGTAGGTGCCAATAGAGAGAAAATCCTGCTCTCTGAGCCTTAAACGGAAACAAGTGCTTGGACAATGAAGACATATGGAAATTGTACTTCGTATGATCAGTATTTTATTAAATAGTCAAATTGATACCCTATTGAATATTGCCTCATAAAAACCGGAAAATTTGTTCTGGTTGGGAAAGAAAAGTAGGTGGAAGAATGCAACTGATAAAGGTCAGTTTTGTGTCCCTCTCTTCCTCAGACCTTTGGCTCTCTGAAGAATTTTAAGTACTTCTATAAGAACACCCTGCCTACTTAATAAGGCTTTATCATCTTCCACTGAACACATAGGCAATACTAATTAACTGACTGTTTAACGAGTTATCCATTATACAAAAGGTGGACACCAGTACCTTGTGCTTGTAAATGAACTCTAAATAGGCAATAAATATCCATCTGCTAAGGTCTTACGGATAAGTGTTTACAAGTAAAGTTTGTCACATATGGAATATTTCTGCTAAATTCAAAGGTATATATGGAAGTTGAGCTCACAGAGGCCTAGACAGTGTAGACATTCCTTGGATTTAGGAGGGCTCTAGGTGACAAGATCTAGTTTAGGAAGGACTGAGAAGAGCTGGGCTTCCTTCAGCTGTGTGGCCAAAGACTCTCATATAAATTTTAAAAGTTATAGCACTTAAAGCTTCTTTTGGCTTTTATTGAGACTTAAGAACAATCTGAGCCTTTTCATACATACATACCTTTAATATCCTATTCCCTTTCTTTTTACCTTTGATAGTATAACCCCTGAAGCTGTAATAGAACTTACTAGCTTTCTGTTTACATTAAAATGGGTAGACTGAAGTTGTGAAATATTTCAGAAAGAGGTAAAAGATAGACTATGATGTTTCAGGCTACTGGCAATGAAGAGGGACTATGCAGTATGAATAGTAACTCAAGGAGAAATTCTAATACAGTAAATATGTTTTTAAAGTATCCTAAAGATATGGGTTGCCTGAAGCAGCTGTACATCATTGAATCCTCATTATCATTTGTATCACCTTGAAATATTCCATGAACCACAGGGCACGTTATAGTAACAAGCAACTTGAGGAGAAGTAAATCACTTACCTTTCCTTGATATCATCACCATGATTACTCTGTTTCTTCAATTTCTTACAAATTGTTATCTACATTCAACAGAAAGGTCTCATTTTAATGATTTGTAGATCTCACTACACTGCTCCTGTTGCCATGGTAGGCTAAACAAAGGTAAGAAAATTAACATCTGGGGGGGGGATGGGGGGGGGGGTGTTTGTTTGTTTCTCTTGGTATTTGTTACCCTATTAAATTACCAGAGAGTTAACATTATTTATTGCTTGGCATAACTGCTTCCAAAAGAAATACTGCTTCTTTTAGTATTCTAATAGCAAATGCTATTTGCTATTCTGCTTTCTATGTCAGGACTCGGAATGAACTTTCACTTCATGGTTTTTTTCAGTGCAGTATTTTAAAGTCAAAATCTGAGAAAAAAATGGAAATACTCAGGTATCTGTTTAGGTGTGTAAAGTTTTTTCACTGTTTGCATTTTTATAGAAAAATAATTCACAACCAACTTCAGTTGAGTTGATAAAAAGCATGAAGACTGGCCAAGTGTCATTCTTTGAGGTGTTCAAACAGTTATATTACTAGTCTGAAGGACATTGACCTGAGTGTCATGGCACAAATATCATCTCAATCAAGAAAAGTCATGCCAAATTAAAGATTGTTCTTTCATTAACTGGTAACCTACGAACTTGTCTAATGAAAGAGAAGATTAATGTGTTTGCCTTAAGGAAAGTATTCTCTGAATATTAACTTGTGTATTTGCTTTCTTCTTTCCATAAAAAGTCTGTAGGACTTGTAGATTTAAATCTATTTTATCTGACCTGTTTCTTAGTGGAATGAATTACAATGTAGTTCATCCAGTAGAGTCATGAAGAAAGAATCTAAGTTCTTACAAAAAGAGGAAATAATAGCTACACAGTTGGGTATCTGTCATTTGCTTTTGTGAACCAATGTTGCAGATTAAAAGCTGAAACATTAGAAAAGAAACAAGTTGGAATCTAAACGTAGAATTCAGTTTGACAAAGGGAAAGCTGTTGTTTTAGGCTAACAATAGACCAAGCACAACCTTGAAATGAGTTTACTAAGCCATCAGATTTACACTGTGTGATAAATGAGATAGATTTGACCTGCAGTTTAGGCTTGTCAAGGAACATCAGGATATTGAGAGACTGAGGAGTTTAATAAAGTCTTTATTTCCCCAAGGATAACTAGCCTGCAGAAAATATTCTTCATTTTTTTTTGTTCCAGTCTTTTGTACAGTTGATTGATGGGTTTCAAATATTCATCACTACTGTTTCTCTCTGATTCTCCCCACCTGGAAGCAGAAGAAAACTAACTCCCTTGGGACAGGTAAATCACGCAAAATGTATGACAAAAATTACAGCATTTAGATAAGAATCAGGAATCCATCTCCAGCTTAATTATTTTCTGAGGAATAATAGGACACAGAAGTCAAATAATATTAAGAAAATATTTATGTATATATACTTTAAGTGAATACACACACTGAAACTCTAATACAATGCTAAAATGGCAAAAATAACATTCCAGAACTCAACAGTATAGATTTGAGGTACTTCTTATTGCTGGTATACATGCTTTTAAGATAAAATTTCCTCTGAATAACATGGTGATAATGTTGTGGGTATTTTTATTTTTACCAAATGAATATCCAGATACACACCTATGAAATTATAAGATGAAAATTTTCAACTAGTTTTAATTATTTTATGCTTAGTGAAACTAATAAATGTTAAAACAGTTGCCTTCTAGAGCATGAAAACGTTATTATTTCATATACAATGTTTTCACCGAAATTTGAGAAGAAACTTCTTCTCAGTGAGGGTAACAGAGCACTGGAACAGGCTGCCCAGAGAGGCTGTGGAGTCTCCTTCTCTGGAGACATTCAAAACCCACCTGGACACCTTCCTGTGTAACCTCATCTAGGTGTTCCTGCTCCGGCAGGGGGATTGGACTAGATGATCTTTTGAGGTCCCTTCCAATCCCTAATGTTCTGTGATTCTGTGTGATTCTTTGAAAAGCACCATAGAGATTTTCCTATTACTGATTTTCATAAATGTCAATATACATCCAACACATAAATTATTGCAAATCTATGTTTGACTTAAGCTACGGACAAAAACCATTTATTATATCAAAAGATTAAACACAGAGGTTTCTTCAGTACTTTTTCTGATAATCTATGAATTCTTCAAGCTTAACAACACTTAGTTTTTGATCAAGATAATAGATGATTTAAATTATCAATTTTTCAACTTTGATATTGGGTCATTAATTAACATCTGCAAAGCACTTAGAAAAAGCCAAGCATCACACATGTACCATGCACAGAAGAACTTGACATTTCACTGGTAGTTCCTCTGACTTAACCATTCACAAATTCCTTACAAACATTTGCCTTCATCTGCTTTCTTATTTGTTACTCAGTTCCCAAACTTGCATGGAATGCTATAGCTCTCTTGCTGTATTGAAGGCAAGGATGATTTAAGAGAGAAACTCGTTGTTAAATAACATCAAGGTAAAGACCTATTCACAAACAGATGCTTAGAAAGCTCAATAAGAAAGCATACAAAAAGAAATACATATCTGTTTTCCTTACTTGTTGCTATACATATTGTCAAGAATAATAGGAAGGGAGAAAAATTAATCAAAGACTTTGGTTAGACGAGGAGGAGAGTTCTTAGGAGGTGGCAAGAACTGTGCTTTTCTTCAGCATTGGTCTGTGTATGTACTGACTTGCAAAATGGATCAGAATTGACATAAATATCCAAACCCCTAGAGACATCCCATATATTCTCCAACCATCTCCATCTACACTTAAACTGATGTCATTCACACAGCAGATTAAGTCAACCATAGTTTTTTATTTTTCTTGAAAAGTCCTACACTCTGTTTGTTACATAAGCAGACCACATCTCTGGCACAGCAGTTCTGCAGTGGGACATCAGTATCCATCATCCAAACATGTGCAGTTCAATCAAAGAATGTAGTTTCTAAAACTCTTTTTGCTCCTGCTTTTCAGAACTGTTTATTAGTTACTATATTAGGTTTTGTAAAACCATCTCTGAAGTGCTTAAAGCTTTTAAAACTTTGAAAGGTGAACATATGAGTATACTTCTGGGTTCATTCAGTCCATTTAGAAGCCCAAACATTGGTAAATACAGTGATGCTATATTTAGGTAATTTTTTTCAGTTAATTCACTGTACTTTCTGGATTACATTCACAATTATTACTCCACAAAGAAAACATTCTCAGAATAAAAGAAATAGAAAATACAGATTATAAATTTATTTCTGTTCTTTATAAAGTCCTAGAAAGAAGTATAATTTTTCCAAATAAACATGATTGTTATTTCAACTGCTATGTAGTACTGACATGTATTTCACTGTTTATGAACCAGACCGGCGTTGAAAGAAGTGTATGGGGTTTTTTTCAGTATTCTCTCTCTAAGAATCTAAACAATAACTTTTTACAACTTATGTTGAATCCAAAGATTTAAAGTCTGTACAGAAGAATTCCTGATTTATGTACTTTTTTTCTAAACAAAAAGACAAATTATCAAATTCAATCTTTAATGTAAGATACACTTATTGGAATGGAAAGGGTAGAAGAAAGAACATCTATGTCTCCAAATGTGATTTGAATCTTATAGTTCTTGGGAAACTGAAAAATCAAAACCAACCAAAACCTTAAATAGATGTTCTATTAATTATTGTCTATTCTATAGCTTTAAGTAAATAAGTTTATAGGCTTTGCAGTGATCCCATGAACTCATTCATTCTCCTCAGTAATTAAAACAAACCATCTCTTTTATGTAGGTTTCTTAAAAGTTACATCAATGGAGCAGTTTAGTTTGAAGTCTACATACCTCCTGCCACTACATAAAATGATTCTAGAGCATTAAAGCTAAAATACTTCCAATCATTCAAGCACAATAAATGCAGAGACATTTTTACATCACTTTATTTATTCTGGATGTTGGCCAAATTAACTTGTAATTCTAAAAAAATCACAGCTGCAAATGCAAAGAGATTTGAAGTGACTACATAACACTCTATATAGCAATCACAGCACAAGGTGCTATAATTTGTAAATCCAATGTTGATCTAGCATTTATTTTTATAACTACAAATATTTTTTAGAATGACGAGAGATTTGATCAAGGAAAATCAAACTATAGTACATTTAATTTAGAAGGGATAAAATAAAAATATTTACAGCTTAAATATGTATTTATACTTTCAAAAACTATCTTGGAAATTTTGCTTTATTTTGTAAGAGAAAGAGAGACAAGGGAAAGTTACAGATACTCCTAGGTTATAGTGGCTCTCAGAGGTTGAATATCTGCATATTGTAGTACAACAGAAGAAAACAGTAAAGGCAGTAAAAACCATAAGTGAAACTGGTATTTTTTACTAAAATAATAACTTGCAAAGAACATTAAATCTTAGCACTGTGTATTCTTTTACTGCAATTGTGACTTAATAGAACTGTAATCTTGTTTATTTTATTGCTTTTCAAGTTAGAGTTCACAACGTGTTGGCATCATGATGACCAGGTAGATAGATGCAGTGTTGCATGTTATATTTCTGACAATTATGTCAAAGACATTTTTAGCAGTTATTTTATTGAATAGTATTTGGAGTGTTGGTGATTGCATTATGGAAAATTATGAGTTCTAAAAAAAAATTTAAAAATTATAAAATAAATTCAGAAACCCACCACCCCCACATTGTTTAATTTCTTTAAAAAAAATGGTCAAATTTATGTACATGGATTTTTAAACAACAAAAAACTACACCCATGTAAAATGAGCTATCAATCAGTAAAAAGCTAGTGATTCTTCCACCTCAAAACATTGCAGAGATACAGCCAAATCTGTGAATAATGTTTTAAAATTCTCTTTACTATAAACACAAAATCAGAAAATCCAGAATTTTCTCTATCATCTTGGAGCAGATATTTTCAGTAGAGTTGGTTTGTTTGATTGTTTAGATATAGTAGCTGATCCTGTATAAAAATGCCAGCAGCAGCTCCCACTGGGTGGCAACAGTTGTCTGAGTGTTGGAGATTGTGGGAAAGAGAGAAGAGTACAGCCACCTGGGCTTGCTGAGCTGTACCAGTTGACCTTACTTCAGTTAGGCCCTGAAATAAGAGAACCTTGAAGTTGTCTTGTTTAACAGTCAGCTTTCTTCTTCCCTTGTGAAAAATCTTCTCTGTGGAGGAGAGAAGACCTCAAGGCTTATTGGTTTAGAGAACTGAAAATGAAGAATGCTTCTGTAGCCCAATAGCAGTCTCAACAGTATGTACATGCACAAATCACTGATTAGTATGCTTGTGTGGGTTATACTCCCTGCTTCCACTAGTACACATGTATTTTACATAACTAATTAAGAAAATTAAAGAAGCAGCCTTAGCACCAAGGATCAGATTCCTATTCCACCACTCATGTAAGTATCCTGCATAATAGGCTAGAGTCACTTTCTCATTGCTTCCCTGTAATTATTATTGAAACTTTTTATGTGCACCAGCAGGGGAGACTGGAGAGCAGCTGAAGTCCAGATTAGTTGATGATTATTTCTTGGCAATTCAAGTGTTTGAGTGCCCTCCAGCTGAAAGCGATAAATAAACTCCCCTTCTTGAGCACCTATGTGCCTCCAGGACCTTACAAATATTATGCAGCTCCCTTTACATGATCAGTAATGCCTTGTCCAAGCAAATGTACTCTGAAGGCTCTCTGCACTTTATACACTCTCTGTTCTTTAAACCCTTAGTGAACAAGATTCAGAATGTGAATTTTCATCATCAGGTAGAGCAGCACAATTCTTGCATAATTCAAAAATACTCTTCAGATTATTCTAGATATACCATAATGTTAGATTTAATTGAAACAAACAAATACTGATAATGGCAAAATGTATCCATATGGCCATGCATGGTAAAGAAGTGACAGATAGTCTTTCAAAAAGATATATAATTTTAGATATGCTTTTTATTTTCCACATTAAGTATGTCATTGGCTAAACATATATTTTGAAAATGTATTTAATTTATTTGATTGACAGTAATGGCTTCTTTGGAATGAACCTAGAAAAGTGAATCAATACATATGCTGAATTCATAATTTGGAAACTATTTAGGTAACAGGTGAAATTAAATAGCTGCATCTATGCATACCAGCTGCACAAGAGGGGACTGTTAAAACTCTAGTAATTATCCTACTAAGCAGTCATACAGTTTTCCACAGTAAGTTTCTATGGTTTTATGTCCAGAATGCTTTTGAAAACTCATTCTTCTTTTTTCTGTTTGGATTAGTAGCTCAGCTACCAAAAACTGAAGAGACTAAGGCAGGCATGTGAATGGGAATCAAGACTCCAATTTGTCAGAACAGTGCTAGGAGCACATGTCAATTAATTTCTCTTTTTCTCTGTGTCCACAACAGTCAACATACATAGAGTGGGGTTCAGATGGAATAAGAATTAAACAGTACACAGAAAATATACTCAAGCAATCTCAGTCTAATCTTGTATGCAATATTATGGAAGGCCAATGTCCTGACTGGATTTGAAAGAAGAAAAGACCATATGGATCAGTTCTCCAAGGATATCTCATGTTTGTAAATAATATGGCACAGAGAAAGAAATTGATTAAAATTCACTTTGTTGTGAAAACTATATAATGGTACTCATTTATTTTTGTCTGACATTTAACATGGTTAATTTAGGCTTATTTTCTTTTTCTTATTAAAAAGAAAAGTATTTGATCCAGAAGAAAGATCATTCTAGTACATGTTATTTGAAAATGTAACTTGTGGATTTTCGGAGCTTGTAACAATTCAGTGGAAAGAATACAAACACAAGTGCCAAGAGATGCAATCTCTGTCCTTTTTTGAGTGATCAACAAACCCGAACAATGGAAGAATACTCAAAGAAAGCAGGTATTTTGCTGATGAAACTCAGAAAAGAATGTAGGAGGTGATCACAGCTATTTTAAAGGAAGCTGAACTTTCCTCAACATCAAGGGGACCAGAAGCTGGACTTTATCATGAATAAATGGTTGTATGAGTTGAATGGGTCTACAAGTTCTGCAAATTTTCTTCCTAAAATAATCACTACAAAGTATTATCTTCCTGATCCAGCCAGATCAACATGGGGGAAGGGTATATGTGGCTTAGCCCAACAGAGTATAAATATCAAGCAACCAACAGAAGAAACTTTAAGAGAGCAAAGGGCCAGTGTTGTGACAGTAAGCATGTAAAGTCTGTTAATAGGAATCATGTTTGTATTGTGATCCAACTGCATATTGCAATTGCTATGTTGTGGTTGTGTTGTGAATTCAGTATACCACTGTATGACTTTCCTAAATCGAAAACCCATGTCATGTCAATTATGTTCAAATAAGTAAATCTAGTGTTAAAACATTAAAACTTCCTCATGTGGAAAGTCTAAAAGAACCAGAGCATTGGACTTTGACACCCAGTAGTTTATATTTGTGAGATATACCTACTACTATGAAATGACCACATTTTAAAAGTAATCATTTTATTAAAGTCAGCATTGATTGTGTTGAAGGAAAAATGTAAGAATTACAGCAAAAATAGCAATAGTGTACAGTTCAATAAATTTAAGTTAAATCACTATGTTGACATAAATAAAATATCCAGTTAAGGCTAAATTTAAAGCATGTATTTAAAAGTCTCATTTGAACCTAGAATTGCTAGTTTAATATTCCAGGTCTTATTTAAGCAAAGTAGTTATAACATGTCTTAACTGCAAGCAGAAAGAACATTTTCAAAATGGATTTTAAATACAAAATAGTCAATGTTGAGGTTAGGTGCATTTCAAGATAACTTTTATTTGCTCTGTATAAAAATTATTGACTTCTGACATGAATTTGCTGAATTCCTTCTATAATTGACAGGGAGAAGTCGCAACTTTAAAGAAAATGTTATCCAGTTTAAAATCACTGTGTAAAATAAGCCAATTTCATATAAACTTTAACAGATACTGAAGTGTCTAACTACCCAGAATGTAAGGGTTCCCAGATTTCTGCACATGGCCTAGAATTTCTGAGAGCTAAGTTTTGTACAGTCCTCATTAATCTCATCTTCATTTGTTCCTTGATTATAGGCAGCCCACTGAATCAGAACTCTTATGGCAACAGAACATCGTTAGGATCTAGTTTGATCTCCTGTGAAACATAAGCATAGAATTTCACCACACTCCTAATTCTATAACAGGGAGGTTAAGTATAATCTGTTTTCATAATAGTGACCCATAACAGATGATGCAGAATGACTTTCATACCTAGACAAGTTGATCCAAGATTAGCTTATATTCACTACTAGTATGTAAGATATTTTGAACAATATATGTTATATATAGTACATCTCTATCTATATGTATGTGTATACACACGCATCTATATTTCAATAGATACAAACATATTTCAATAAAAATATCTTTTTTCCAGCAGAACCTTTCAGCAGTTTTAACTTCTGTGGCTACAAAAACATTTCAAAAATATAATCTAATTTCATGTTGCTTAGCAATAGGACTCCATGAATATGTGAAGGAAGGAAATAATCAACATATTCAGTAACAGCTGTTACATAAAATATCATTCTATCTGATGTCTTTGACTAGCTAACTAAACAAATCAGAGACCATGAAGACTTTTCTCTTCACATTAAGAGCATGTTTATCTTCCTCTTGGCACAGTTACCTTACACACAATATTTTTTTCCATTAAATAACCAAATTTGGAAAACCATCATAACATCTGAGAACTTTTTTTGAGTGACTTTTTGTGGTGATACTGTAATTTCTTCTTTCATTTCAATGATGCCAACTTCTGATATTTTTCTCATTTTCTATTCAACTTCACTCTTCATTTTGAAATTTACCATTTCTTAAAAGTCAAAAAGAATTTATATGTTCAAAATAAAACAAAGTTTTGACAGAATAAAATATTTCATTCTGCTCTGAAAATGTTTGTCTGATTTTTTAATTCACTGAAAATTATGCCAACTTTTGTTTCAGTTAGCACATTTGTATTTGTTTTTGTAATTGAAAATGAGTTTTAAAATGAGGTATTTCCTAATCTATACTTAATACATCATGCATTCTTCCTTGTTTTTATATCTATTTAAATGGAATTTAGTGACATGGTGAGGTTGTTTCTTATTTCCGGACCTGACATAAGACATGATTATTCTTTGCTTGCTTTGCAGACAGGAAGGCTGAAAAGGAGAAGCTGCATAGGGTTTCTTGAACTCTTCTTTACATTTCAATTTTTCTTCACTAAGCAAGCCTGTATAAAGTACTGTAAAGTTGTATGCTAAATTAGAATAAATATATTTAAGAACTTAGAATAGTCCTATGCTTTTCCAAAGTATGCATGCAATTTTGCAGAAGAATATCTGTAAAATTTAAATTTTGAATGTATATGGATCTACCTGAAGAATTTTGAAAAGTATCTTTGTTTTGCGTCTGTCTATAATATGTTTGTTTGCAAAAATATGAACATTTAAAAGGAAAAATAATTGTAATTGTACTTCATATATCTCAGGTTCTAAGCAGTTGTTTTCATCTGGGTGGATATTTATAGTGCTTAATTTTAGGTAACTAACTTAAGTGCCTGAATTAGAATCTTAGTCTTCCTCTGCAATCAGTGAAGAGAGATGTGGACTTTTCTAAAGGTTTCTTCATAGTAAAAGCAGAACTGAATCATTCAGGCTACACTGTCGAACTAGTCATATTTCCCTAATAATCCACTCTCCATATCCATTAATAAGTACCATTAGCACTGCATATTTTTTGATGTGGGTCTAGAAAATTGTGATTTGGTGCTCAGAGGAAACAAGAACCCTAAATCCGTATGACTTTCAAGAAGAGGAAGTTGTAAGAGGGAAAGCCCTGTTTGAAGATGCAATATCATTTTCCAAAGATCTCTGAGGGTAGTTAGTGTAAGATCTCTTTTGTGAAGACTATCTGCAAAATTATTCAGATAATTTTCTGCACATACGTCTTCATATTTGTGAGAGGAAAACTATAGTAGAGTATAGAAACTGGACACACTTTAAAAATCTCTTCTACTTCCTGTTTAGAAAGTTTAGTACTGTCATACCAGCATAGGCACACAGAATAATAAAGTTCTATTCCCTTCAGTCCTTTTTACAATAGCATTCATCTTAAAATTAGTGGTATTACTAGAGATTTATGCATTTTTTTCTGATTTCCCCCCCCTTGTTTAATAATATCTTATTATTATCCTATTCCTCTTGGTGGCATCTGTTAATTTCATTTGCCTGTACAATTTGATTACATTTTACTAATTTATTATTTATTACATTGTGAATAATTAATACTTTTATATACAGTCTCATTGCCAGGAAAGCATTTATCTAAATTACACAGAAAATCTTTTCATGTAATCAGCTGAACACATAACTGTTTCTTTTTTTCTAAATTATGTTAACTGTTAATGTTAAAAATTACTTCTGGAAGATACTATTATTCCAGGAGTGCCTTTATTAAGCACTTTTGTGCCAAGAATTGTCCAAGTAAGAACATACAGTCTCTGTCCTAAGCAGTTTTCATGCAGTAGAAAAAAAAGAGAAAAGATAGCAACTAAAATTGCATGAATTGCAGGCTCAAGTCTTTTTTGTGCAGAACTGTGCATTCAGCAGTGATTTCCCTTGTCAGCCTATTGTTTCTTAGTATTTTTTATCTATTAAATATTCTTTTTATCCATGAAAATATTTATTCTACAAATGATGATTAAATATTGAAGAATTTATTTTTTAAACAGGTTGGCTGATATTTTCACTATTTACTAATGATGTTATATATCCCCTTCACCTCCAGTATTAATATGCTTCCCTTCAGAAAAGAGGGACTGCTTTCTACAGTCATGGCCAGTTTTTTCCTAAGAAATCTATATAAAAGACTGAGGTTGATCCCAAGAAGCCAGGCACCAGTGATGAACCCATATTTCTAATAGTCATTAGTCTGATTCAGTTGCTAGTAATTGATAGCTTTGTGTCTTGGTTTAAGGGTCAGAGAGAGCGAGCAGGATTTTCTCTCTGTTGCCCCTACCTGTCCCAGGGGGAGGATTAAGAGAAGGGAATAGAGAGAGAATAATAATAATGATAATAATAAAAAAAAAGATTGCTCTGCACAAGGTTGGAAGTTAAAACTGTAACAAGTTTAATGAAAACAACAGGGGAAAGGAAAAGGGAATTAATAAGGGACAAAGGATATTTATATACAAAACCCGATCCCAGTAGTCCCGAGTGGAAATGTCCAAGCAGTGCCTCGTGGCCGCTGCGACTGCTGTGACTCGTCACCAGGGACCGCAGTGGTGCCGGGAGCGGGTGGTGGTGGATGCTGCCGAGCACGTGGAGCTAGGCCCAGCCATCCCGAGATGCGACAGGAAGCAGCCCAGGAAAGCCAGGAAAAGCCCACGTTTTTTTATAGACTGTGGCCGGAAAGGGGAGGAAACAGTACTGATCTCTGATCCTCCAGGGTCCTACAGACACCACCTGTCCTTCCCTTTCAGGCTGGTAACCCTTAAACCATAACACTTTGGTAGGGCTGCCACAGTTGACAGAATAATAGAAAAGCATATTCTGCTTATATTCATATGTTGGAATATTGAGCACAATTTAATCAATTAAAATGCAAGATCTCATTTTGCTTTCTGAACTGTGAAAGCCCTGGAAATTTATATAGACACTAGCAATTTGGCAGAGCCACTACTATAATGAGATGAATTGTCTGTACAGGAAGAAAAACATCACAGCCTCATGCATTCTGTAATTGCAAAGTGTCACTGAGTAAACAGTGTAAATTAGTAAACCTACAGTCTCTGAATCTATTTCGAAAATAGATAGCTTTGCTCGCTATTCAGTATCTATCTCAGCATTACTGAGCTAATATCTAAACTTGGACAACCACTAATGGAGATTCTATAAGCATGATTTGCACTTATTTTTAGCAAATCTACCATTCCACCCCCACAACTCCTATCCTGGAGTAGTCTTTGTAATCAGTGTCACTATTGATATTGATGTGACACCTGAAGACTGTTTCCTTTGCCCCAATTACCAGAAAAATATTTTCTCCTTGAGTAAATCCTAATTCTCATTAAAAGAAAAAAAAAGTATTCTGAAATACACTAGCAAAATAACAATATCTGACATCCAAATTAAGATAAATAGCTATTTCAGGGAGCACAGTTAAAAGACTGAGAGAATTTAAATATAAAAGGAACAAATGAGGATGAAAAAGGACTTCAGAGGTCTGGGATTAAGAATGTTAGGTACTGAATTAGTGGTATTTTCCAGTAGCCATGATGGTCTAAAAATACTAACTGTGACAAGGACTATAGTAAAAGCTACTACTAGCTTTTACTAATATTTGTCTAGTATTGAAATGTGGCCACATAACATGTGAATGAGGCTCTATCTGTAGTCAGTAGAAAAAGAGAATGGCAATAGAATGGAGGGAGAATAAATAAAATATTTAAGGATCCGAGTCAAGGAGTGTTAGAGATGAGATTACTCACGAGCTCCCCAGGCTAGAACATCAGACAGACAACTGTCCCTTTTCTAAAATGATTCCCATGGCAGCCTTCTGGAAAACCTAGCAGTCTGCAGCTTGGACATGTGCACCTTTCGCTGGATTAAAAACTGGTTGGATAACTGGGCCCAGAGAGTGATGGTGAGTGGTCCTGCATCCAGTTGGCATCCGGTGACCAGTGGTGTCCCCCAGGGATTAGCACTGGGTACTGTTCTATTCAACATATTTATTGATGACCTGGATGAAGGGATTGAGTTTACCCTCAGTAAATTTGCAGATGACACCAAACTGGGGGAGAGTGTCAATGTGTTGGAGGGTAGGAAGAGACTGCAGAGGGACCTGGACAAGCTGGGTCAATGAGCAGAGGCTAATGGTATGAAGTTTAACAAGACCAAGTGCAGGCTCCTACACTGGCTGCAATAACCCCATGCAGTGCTAAAGACTTGGAGAGCGGCCCAGCAAAGAGGGACCTAGGAGTACTGGTTGACAACCAATTAAACATGATCCAGCAGTGTGCCCAGGTGCTCCAGAAGGCCAATGGCATCCTGGCCTGTATCAGGAATAGTATGGCCAGCAGGAGTAGGGATATAATTCTCCCTTTGTACTCAGCACTGGTGAGGCCTCACCTCGAGTACTGTGTACAGTTCTGGGACCCTCACTTCAAGAAGGATATTGAGGTGCTGGAGCAGGTCCAGAGGAGAGCAACGAGGCTGGTGAAGGCAATAGAGGTAAAGTCTTACAATGAGAGGCTAAGGGAGCTGGAGTTGTTTAGCCTGAAGAAGAGGAGAGTCAGGGGGTCCTTGTCACTCTCTACAACTACCTGAAGGGAGGTTGTAGTCATGTGGGGGTCGGGCTCTCCTCCCAGGCAACTAGTGACAGAATGAGAGGGCATAGCCTGAAGCTGCGCCAGAGGTGGTTTAGGCTGGATATTAGAAAATACTTTCTCATGGAGGGGATGACCAGGCATTGGAATGGACTACCCAGGGAGGTGGTGGAGTTACCTCTTCTGGAGGTGTTTAAGGAAAGACTGGATGTGGCACTTAGTGCCATGGTCTAGCCAATGTGGTAGTGTTAGGTCATAGGCTGGACTTGATGATCTCAGAGGTCTTTTCAGCCTCAATAATTCTGTGATTGTGTAATATTACACAAGTGGAATAAAATTAGTTTAGAAATAAACCTTTATCTTAGACAGATGCAAAAGGAAATAATGAGTATAATAAAGCTTCAATGTCAATGTAAAAGGGACTAGAACTTGCTCTTCATGTCTTCAAGTGCTTTGCTAAAGCATTTGAAGAAGAGACATACATGGGTAGATGTAACCTCTCATTTGGTAGGTATAAAAACTGGATGGTCTCCAAGTAGAGAGCAGATTTATTTAAACAAAAAGATGGGCAACAAATTATTTTCTGTCCTGTGTTGACACAGTTGAAACTGCTAATGCTTCCAGCCTTCCCTGAGACAATATGACTTCTGGAACTAGCTTTCCTTTGATTCTTCCTAAGTGGCAAAATATAGTGTTAAGTCTCTAAACATATGGTGAAATGCTGAATGATAAGCTCCCACTGAAGGCCCTAGGCCACTAAGAAAAGTTTCAGATAACATGCTTATCTCAGCTGTACTTCCAAGCCATTAGAGGTTCACCCATTTCTAATTTACCATGAGTTGTGGGAATATAATCCTTGCTGCTGGCAAAACTCATGAAAGTCATGTTTTGCCAGAGAAAACAAGGCATTTGGGGGGGGGGGGGGGGTGGGGGGGGGGAGGGGGCA
>NW_010156071.1:30726-64885 GCF_000695765.1 Mesitornis unicolor
GGGGGGGTGGGGAGAGGGAGCTGGAAAAAATTGCAAAGAATATCCAAAATTAACAGAATGTGGAATTAATTTTAAAACTATATTTTTATGAGATGAAGGCACATATTTGCTATTCTGTACAGAACACAGCTGTTATATTTTCTTCTTGTCTTAATGTTTTTGTGTATGTACATAATGGTATGATACTGTATACTTTAAGTCGTCACTTAATGTAAACATATCAAGATTTTCACTGGGTTTAATAGGTGACGATAATTTTTTTCTGCTCAGAAATAAAGAACTGCAGTGTAGTGTACCTCATTCCAGTATAGTGCAGTTAACTTTCATTAACTTTGAGTTTTGAGGCAAATTTTCATGTTTTCTTATCCTATATAAATAAAATAAATACAGAAATAGTCACTAATACATTGCTGACATTTTGTTTCCTTCTTTATATATAATTTTCATAGAGTGATATTGTCCCCATATTTATAAAAGGTTGAAAAGGAAAACCAAAATGTTCCTACTAGAAATCTCTAAAAATAACATATTGTGTTCAAAATGCAACTCTGCTAGAACAGTATTCAGACTCCCTCCTGCCTGACTGCTGGATCCTAGACTGGTACCTGGCAACCTGGAGTCTCTGCCCAGGCTGAAAGATGCAGCTGCTACTTTCCCATATGCAGAGGAACAGAGAACGAAATTACATAGAAAAAAATAATAGTTAAGAAAAAAGGATTTGTAAATAAAAAGATAGCATAGCCTGTGGTGATCCAGCACAAGGCTGAGTCAGGCAACCATACTGACTGGTCCTGTTTACATGCAGCAGTCCCCTTTTAACCTTTGTCCTCTTTGTCATCTCACACTTGTTCCTTCCTGATCTCACATAATGCTCCCTTTTACCCATCTTTGGCCCTTACCCTAAGCAACCCATAGTAAGTTTCATACATTCCCACAGACCACACTCAAGTAATCCCTAATACTCTTGCTATTCTTGTTTCCCCATGCCAGTTACAATACTCTAGGTGACCATCTTCAAGACTGTGCCTGAATAGTTCCTTTATGGCCCATCCGTCTGTGCCTGAAGAGTTCTGACCATTATTGTCACTGTTATCAATTCTTGTTAGGTTTGTGTATCTGTATGTCTAATTATCACTTTCATTGTTACTTATTTCTCTCATAATGAACAGTCCTTAACCAAGTAACTTAAAAAGGCACCTGCTTTCACTTTCCACATTCCCTTACACAGAATGTAAGCATTGTTTTGCAAACTAATAATGTAGCATCAAAGTCTTGGTCAAATATGTTGTTTAGGTTTTCATGCTCCGGGTTCACTAGTAGGTCACCGACTTGGTTAACAGTTTCTGTGATTAAAGGGGTTTTCCTTAATTTCTTTATTTCTTTTGGTTATTGAAAGACTTTTTAAATAGAGATAATAAAAATCAGAGCTTTTTATTCATGTATTTTTTCTTCTTTTAACATCTAAAATTATTTTCTCTCGAAGTAAGTTTCTTATTATTGTTAAAAATATCATCCATGTATATATTAAACACCCACTCTCTATAACTCTTTAATGGTATTGCAATTCTTTTAATGCAGATAGACCAGTGTATTAATGACAGTAGTTACAAGGACCTGTTGAGATTGCTATTCTTCCATGTACAACTTTCAGTCTACTCTCTAGTAGAACTAGAATGCTATGATCTCCAGGGAACTGTTAAACCCTGACAAGCCGAATACAACACTTGAAGATGGAAAACCTGAACAGTATATTTGATAAAGTGTTTGATCATATTTTATTAGTTTTCAGAACAATGCTTACATCTGGTCACACGTACAGACATGGCAAGATCTTTCTTTGTCCTCTTTTTCTTTTTAATATAAATTTATCTGAATCATTGGCAATATTATTTTCTTATTTCCAATGTCATGTGCTGCTTTTCTTGAATGCTGCACTACATGTCCTCAAATTAAATAATTTTAATGATACTCCTTTATATTTTTGTTGAAAGGCTTTAGGCTTTAGGCTTTCATAATATAGTATTATCGTATTATAACAAAGTGATCCTTGTTACTGGTTAGCTTGAGAAACTGCTGAGTAATCTCTGTTAGAATTGATGAGAGAGACCATGAAATAATATTCTCAAGAGCATTATAAATTCTTGTGGCATTTAAGGTATTTATAATAGCCTTCTCCTCCTTCTTAAATATATATATTAAAAAAATACTTCAGGATAGCTGAAGCATTTAGGAAATTTTAATCCCTAGATCCTGTCTCATACATATATTACAAATGTCTTCTCTCATAGTTTGAAATTAAGTAATTTTTGGATGTAAAATGTAATAGCAAAGGTGGTAAAAATAGTTCTAGTGGTTATATGGAAAATTTGAACTCTCTGTAGAGTTAGTTACTTAGGAGTGCAGAAATGTTCAAAGAAGGATGTTTAACTTTGTAATCATTAATTCTTGTTTTCACAGAAACACAGAATCACAGAATGTTAGGGATTGGAAGGGACCTCAAAAGATCATCTAGTCCAATCCCCCTGCCGGAGCAGGAACACCTAGATGAGGTTGCACAGGAAGGCGTCCAGGCGGGTTTTGAATGTCTCCAGAGAAGGAGACTCCACAACCTCTCTGGGCAGCCTGGTCCAGTGCTCTGTCACCCTCACTGAGAAGAAGCTTCTTCTCAAATTTAAGTGGAACCTCCTGTGTTCCAGCTTGTGCCCATTACCTCTTGTCCTATCATTGTTTGTCACCGAGAAGAGCCTGGCTCCATCCTCGTGACACTCACCCTTTAAATATTTATAAACATGAATGAGGTCTCCCCTCAGTCTCCTCTTCTGCAAACTAAAGAGACCCAGCTCCCTCAGCCACTCCTCATAAGGGAGATGCTCCACTCCCTTAATCATCTTTGTAGCCCTACACTGGACTCTCTCCAGCAGTTCCCTGTCCTTCTTGAACTGAGGGGCCCAGAACTGGACACAATATTCCAGATGCGGTCTCACCAGGGCAGAGTAGAGTGGGAGGAGAACCTCTCTCGACCTACTAACCACCCCCCTCCTGATACGCCCCAGGATGCCATTGGCCTTCTTGGCCACAAGGGCACAGTGAACACTTGCCATGTATATTTATCTCAACACATTTCTGTGACAAAAAAAAATCAGAATTACAGTTTTTGAGGTATTGAGATGTTATTAGTCACTACTTTTTGTGGTTTTCTATTCCATTTGGAGTCAGAGAGTTTTGAGAATATAAAAAGTTTCTTTTAAGGGGCAAAATCCATTTTTAAGTCATTTTTGTCAAGTTAGTTTGCAAATGACACCACAACAAGGTTAAGTGCAGGCTATAGAGGCAGTTTCATAAGATAGAAAGATGACAGTGGATGGGAATAGAATAAACATGGCAAAGTGTGAGGAAGTGTGAGACACTTTCCAGGTTTTGAAGCAGTGGTATGTGTTAGATTAGAGGTGGCAGCAGATTGCTTAGCTGTCATAGGCATTTTCCTCAGGGAGCCAATGTAGTATCTGACTCCAGCAACAAGTGACTCAGTCCTTACTGCTTGTACATCTTATGTGTTTTTTTGCTTGCCCCAGAAGCTACTGTGGCATGCAGAGGAACATGCATTTAGCAGACTGTCTAGCAGCCAGATGTGGACAGAAGACAGAGAACAGGGATATAGACTAGAAGTTGAGCATGACTTTTTTTCACCTACCTTTCTTCCCACTCACAGTTTTGTATTGTCTTGACAGGGCTGGGAATATGTTCTGGGTTTTAGTATGAAGTTGAAAGAAAAGGACAAGCAGAGAGAAGAGCCAGGCATGCAGGCAGCATGACCATTTCAGCAAGCAGCTGCAAAGTTTACTCAGTCCTGAAAAAGTGTTGGGCTGTTTGAGGAGGATGGTGCCTGTGTGAGCTACTTGCTGACACAGTTGACGTGTATCACCTTACGAATGAGGACAACAGTTTTGCAGAGATGCCTTCAGCAAACCTGCAGATCAACATGTTTGCATAAATATTGCTTATGTCTCATCTTTATGCCCAGCAGATGCTGCCATCCTTACTATGGGCATGGCTTACAGCAAGTTAGAACAGCTAAGCAAAACAATGCAATAGACCAGCAGCAATAGCAGCATAATTATAATGAAGACTTGCTCATCAAGTCTGGATTCCACTCTAATTAGCCAAAAGGAAGCTGTCTTCTTACCCCAGGTAAAAATAAAGGCCTGTTCTCCTTACTTGTATAGGCATTCTGTCAATTAGAGCAGTATTTTGCATCTGGTACTAGGCTGTACTACTAAAACCTACCACACCTCTGCAAATGCTCTCAGGATAGGATGCTTTGATTTATGGCTAGTTAGAACTGCTGCAAATTTTGTGGTAGCCTTTGTCTCACATATATATAAAAGATGTTGGTGGAAGAAAGATTACCACACAACCACCTTTTGTCAGTGACTCAGAAGTCTCTGATGTGATATTGCTGAGGGTAAGAAACTGCTACAGTTCCTTCTGATTTCAAAGCCATGAAACACACTCAGTATGACAACCCCCCCTGCCCTCTTTCTCTTCATCATGACCATTTTTGATAAAGCACTTCTTGCTTTCTTCCAAACAGCTCCTTTCACCTTTCTATTTATTTATGTCAGTCATGATGGGGCAGAATGTACACTTAGCCAATATAATGATGACAAAAAACTGGGTGGAGTAGCTGATCTGCCAAGGATGGTGGTACTGCCATCAAGAAGGACCTCAATAGACTGGAGAAATTGGCTGACAGGAACCTAATGAAGTTCAACAAGGAGAGTTGCAGTCCTACATCTTGGGAGAAACAATGCTATGCACCATATATACTGGAGGTCTACTGACTGGAAAGCAGCTTGGCAGAAAAGGACCTGGGATCCTGGTGCACACCAAGTTGAACAAGAGCCAACAATGTGCCTTTGTAGCAAAGTTTAACGTTATTGTGGGGTGCGTAAGGAAGAGTGTTGGCAGCAGGTCAAGGGAAGTGATCCTTCCCCTCCACTCAGCAGTTGTGAGGTTACACTTGGAGTACTGTGTCCAGTTCTTGGTTCTCCAGTACAAAAGAGACAAGGACATACTAAAGAGAATCCAAAAAAGGCTTACTAAGGTGACTGAGGGTCTGGAGCATCTCTCCTGTGAAGAAAGGCTGAAAGATCTTGGACTGTTTAGACTAGAAAAGAGAAGGTCCATGGGGAACTCATCAATTTATATAAATACCTGAAGGGAGGGTGCAAAGAGGATGGAGCCAGGTTCTTTTCAGTGGTTCCCAGTGACAGAACCAGAGGCAATGAGCACAAACTGGAATACAGGAGTTCTGAACATCAGAAAAGATATTTTTACTGCAAGCTTTTCTGCAAAATCAAAAGATGGTTTGCCTTTGTTGAAATCAATGGAAAACCTCCAGTTGACTTAATCAGGTTACAAGCTTCACTTTACCTGTCATGTTTAATCTTGAGATACTTCAGTAGAAAAGTTAGTAAAACATAGGGGATTCTCTGAATTGAAAGTAACAATTCAGGATTACTGGGGTTTTTTTTCAGAAAAAAAATCAGAAAATTATATTCATCTGGAAATACATTTTTAATGTGAGAGTGACCAAACACTGGCCTGGGATGCCCAGAAAATTTGTGGAGTTTCCTGCCTTAAAGATACTCAAAAGCTGTCTGGACGTGGTCCTGGGAAACCAGCTGAATGTGAGCCTGATTGATCAGGAGAGGTTGGACCAGATGTCTCTTCCAACCTTAACAGTTCCATGATTCTGTGAATTCAGACTCTTTAGCTTTAGCAGAGGACTTCTGATAACTCAGCAAAAGACTATTTTCATGTTTATTTTGAGGTAATATTAAAAACAGCTAGCATTCAATCTAGAATTTGAAGTTTTTATAGAGAAGACCATCTGCATAACACAAAAGAATTTCATGTTTGGTCTTGAAATGCAGAAAATTAGCAATTCATTATTTAGAAAATACTGAAAATAAGCACAATTAGTAGAAGAAAAAAGCAAAGTGATTGTTAGCATAATTGCAATTTTATTGATTTAGTATTATTTTTATGTCATAGGAAGTATACTTCATTTGGTATGAATGTATGGATATTCTAATTATAGACAAGGATACTTAAATGTTAAAACATTTAAACATAAACCAAAAAGATCTCCAGTTTCTTAGAGATACAGGAGTTTAAGGCAACAAATAACTTTTGAGATGAGTAAAACAAGTATTGTGAAGCAGCTGGCCAATATTGATCAGCAGAATAAAGAAAATTTTTTCAGTGTGTATATTGAACTTCTCCACAAGCATAGCCCAGCATAGTGATACAGAACATTTCTAGTCTTGTATCTATTTCAAATCAGTCTAATGTATGTCTGTGACCTATGGGATGGATAGCAACATATTACAAGAAGTTTATTATTCTGATATGCTTCTGTAGACCAAAGATTATTTTTTAAAAATTGTCAACATTTAAGATTTTCAGTTTCCTAAAAATAGATCTTTTTATGTTATGAAAAATAAATTTGAAGTGTTAACCTATCTTTCATAGATGCTAAAAGTGAGAGCTCCTTTTGAGAAGAAAATAAATTTTTTATAGAATACTTCATATTCAGCTTCATTTCAGTAATTAAGCTGTTTATTCTGTCTGTACAAAGGCTGGAATAAACCACTAAGACCTATTTTTCTGTATTATCAAGTTTGTGCTTGTAATGAGAAAAAGTTTCAGTTGGTGTTACAAAGTTTACTTACAAAAAAGCTATTAATATAATGTAATATTCATCCTTATTATTTGGATGTGAAACATGTTGTTTCAAATAATCCTAGTTGCGTTAGATCTTATAAAACCTAATGCCTGATCTGTTTTGTGAAGTGGTACATCTACATTTATCCAGTTGTTCCATCCCCTTAGAAGGTAGTACTCTAGAAACTCAGCTCCAGTGCCTGCCTATATTACAGAGTTAATTCATAGTCCACATTTACTGCCAATGAAAAATTTAGTTGACTGATACATTTCCATAAATGACAAAACCAGAAGAAAACAACAAAGCAAACATACACTCTTTTCTCCTTAATTTTCCACTGTTACTTGCTGCATTCCAATTGTATTTTTCAGATAGAGGGAAGTAGGCGCATCTACACAGTAACTTCAGTCTGGTTTACAAATGAGTTTTGGAGCAGTTCTCTACGATGTCCTCATCACACACTTCAGATGAAACTTACTGTGAGGACACAATCTAGCTGTTTGCTTGGTGCCTGAACAGCTAATGTATGTACACTTCAAAGTAAAGTTGCTTTGAAATACTTATTGTGTGGACATCACATCCTCAGTACCAGCTGTTTCACTGTGCAAGCCCAGTACTATCTATCTGCATTACTTGCTAATGTAGATATATTCACTGAGTCCAATTCAGTTTGGGCACACAGAGTAACTGTACATGTGCAACACAGTTGGCAAAAGAATATGAACAAATTACATCACACTGTAAGCACGTTAGACTTACGGATATCTCTGCATGTTCAATAAGGCTGATCTGTCCATGCATAATAGATGCTCCTATGGATATTGAACAACTGGCCAAACAGAGCCTTTTCTCCAGCTAGGATGGGTGGACTTCTAGTTAAGTAGTCAAAGATTTTAGCTTTTGGCATGAGACTTTGTTATCAAAAAAACGGAGAAGTATAAATAAAAGTCTGTCAACTATTCTTGGAAGATTATGACACAGCCTTAAAAAAAAAAAGATGAGAAAATAGCATGTCTCTGTTTCTTTGAGGTATTCACTTCTTCCCACATGTGAGAATAGAAAGCAAATCTTGCAATAATATTAATGATATCACCTTCCTAGCTGAGTCTGAATACTCTAAATATTAATAAATAGTTGCAATGCTTGAAATCATCAAATTTAGCATTAATATAACATTAAATTGTGGTTTTAATCAGTAGTCATGTACAAATGCACAAAAAAATCTTACCTATCAGAAATTTCTCACACTCAGCCTTATTTCTGAATAATTTTACAGAGAATTACACTCTACTCATTTACTGCCATATATCAATAAGTGTTTGGGTTATTTGTGAAAAGGAATATCTAGTTCAGTTGCTGTTAATTTAACTTTCCAGAAATATTAACAGCTAGCTTTCATGTAAGTAGAGGAGTATAATTTGACAATGACAGAGGCTGAAGATTGTAGTCCCCATTTACAGTGTAAAGTGACAGTCAATACTAAGCATTTATCCTGTGCTTTGCTGTGCAAGCTTTCTCTTCAGTTACATCAAGGGATGCTGCTATTCTTGCTTCAACAAACTTTCCCGACTGATCACACCTGATACCTTTTTTTTTTTTGCTAGTCTACTGGGATTACTCTTCTGATATTCATGTGAGTAGTGATACAAGATAATAACTGCCAAAGACGGTCCCTGCTGGTGATCTTCAGTAATATTTTTGGTCCTTTCTCATTCTGACTAAGTTTATCTTGATTGTAAAAGATCAATTGACTCTTCCAATTACATATAGAGTTGAAAAAAAGATAGTGGACATTTCTTCCAAACTATAGAAAGAATTCATAGAAAATAATCTGCAGGAAGATAAATGTCTATTGGATGTGAATTTTCACATAAAAGAAAATAATTGTACTTTTGTCCATATGAAGTTAATATATGTTTAGATAAAGTAAGTAGCTAAAACCAGAATTTTGGGAAAAAAGTGTTGAAAAGAAAAGAGGCATTGCTTTCTTATGTTACTATAGTTAATGCTAATAACTAATTCAGGTCGAAGTATTTAGATTGTTCTGGAAGTCATAGAGGTAAGTAATCAGGTGAAAATTGGGCACTGAAATGAAGGAGAAGTTCTTAGCTCATTAAAGAAGTAATTTAATTTCACTGAGACACACTTCCTGTATATAACACAAAGAGTTCTTCCTCCCTTAGACTGTATTTTCTATTGTGACTGGATTTTTAACTGTGATATATCCATTTTAACAGTCCCGGACTGAAAAGACTGAGTGTGGTCATATACGTTAGCATATATACAGTTAGAACTGAAACCCAGTGCAGGAGGTCAGTCCACAGCATAACAAGCTAACATCCTCAGTCTTTAACTTGCTTTGACTTTCCTAGGTAATTTGGTAAACTCGATAATGATTCTTTGTGATTTTTATCCAATTAAACCAAGATTTTAGAGCACAATCTTATTAGGACAAAGGCTTTTCTTAAAAAAGAATATGACTTCGTACAGGAAAGGAAGGCTTGAGAGTTTTAGCTCTATATGTGAACTGTGGTCCTGAAGGCCACCAAACTATTGTTGGCTTGGTTTTGGTTTGATTTTTGTTTGGTTACCCTCACCTCCTTCTCGTAGTACTGTGTAGTCAAAGAGTTCATAAAACCCACACAGTAGAGCTTTACATTGATATTATGATGTATTTTTGGACAGATCATAAGAGGGTGATGAAAGCCATGCAAAAGACAAAAGAAACTAAGTGTCTGTTAAAGGGAGAGATAAAATAATAGAAAGGGAATGAGCCAGCATTACCAGATCTATGTATAACTATAATTAGTCCATCACTAGTTCCTACTCTACTAAGACCTTCAAAGTCAGCTACATACAAATAATTATGGAATAGGACTTGTTGCAGCTGTGATATGAGAAAGCCTTTCAAACAAAAATCTTCTTGTGAACTATTGAATATGTGAAATATGTGAGGAAAAAGCAAACAGAAGATGTCTCACTGAGTTAATCTTCCCCTATGAATTATTCACTCATATTTCAGTTGGGTTTTGTGCTTTTTTGTTGGTTTTGGTTGCTTTTGGTTGGTTTTTTTTGTTGTTGTTCCCTCCCCCATCAAACTACTACAGTTTGTGTAAAAAGGCAAAGGATTTGTTTGCTAGATTCACTTTCTTCTCTTCTATCCATGGCCATCAAGAAAAAAGGCATAATTGTTGTTGATCTTGTGTTACATTTTACTGTTTACAAGATTGTGAATATAAACAGTCATCTTTTATAAACCCTGAAAACTGGCTTTATACTTTACATAGTTTCATTATTTTCTGTGACCAAATACATTAAACATAACTAGGAATAACTAAAATAATATAAACTAAAAAATAATAACTACTACTACTACTAATATGCCACTCTTTATAAATAGAATAGACAAGACTTTTAACTAGAGATGACTTAGTGCTTGAATACTTCTAAAAATATACCATATTTGCTCTGAATAATGAAAGTGAATTTTTAAAGATGTTCCTTTTTTAATATAAAAAGGTCACTCATATAGGCTTAGTAAAATGATAGTTAACCATTATTATAAAGACATTATAATATTATGTTATAGAGATTATATCTAATTTACAGCTATCTTCAGTCAGTATGAGTCTTTCAGGTTGCTTTCAGGCCTTAAAGGCAAAACAAAACAGAAAACCTTGCACGTTTTACCTCTTTATCATAATGCTAACATTCCCACAGAATCTGTCAGGGCAACCTTGTCCATTAGCAGTTTTGGAAAACAACCAATCAAACAAACAACAAAGCTCACCAACAAACCAACAACTAACCAAACAAAAAGTCATAATAAAACACCAAACCTCTTTGTGACTTTGAAGTTGTAAACCCAGGATTTGCAACATGTTGGGCTGTCATGATCGGTCACCTCTACCATCTTATCAATGCAAATCAGTAAACCCAGCAGAGGATTCACACACAACCTCAGTTTGTAGAAATAGCTTATTAAAGAAAGCATTTGGGAATTCACACAAAGTTTAGCACTTTAATAGTTAGAAATTTTTTTCTTCCATTGTATTTAGTTTTTAAAGTGTATTTTCTCTAAAGAGAAGCAAGTTTACTATGTCTTTATCCTCTGCAAATATTTTGGAATGCATAATCCATTCACCACTTCTTAATTTTTGCCAAAGTATAAACTGATAAATTCATCATAATTGCTAAGCAGGTGCCAATAACCTTACAGCTACAGAAAAACATGCACAAATGTCACTTTTTATTTACACCAACTTTTGATTCCACTATGAAAGTCACAAACACTTTATATATGACACTTTAAACACTACTTTTTGCCTTTTTTTTTTTTCATTTCTCACACATTTTCACTTTCTAAGGAAAAGCAAATATTATTAATTTTGGTCTACTTTACTACCATGTTTTGATATCTGTTTTCACAAGTAACATTTCAATGATGCTGTTCCCCTCATTGTGCAGCTCATAATTTTTCCTTCAGCATGACTTTAATAAAGCTTAAGTAAAAGTCTTAATTGCTTTATGAAGTTTTGACCCTGTACTTTAGAAATCATAGAGGCTAAAAGAGTAATGATGGATTATGGAGTGAAAGCAGTGAACATACATTTTGTAAAACCTTACTGTGCATTGAGCTACAATGCTTCTTCTACAGTCTAGTCTAGTTTGGTATCTAACTAGGCTTTGAATGAATCTGAGAGGTCAACACCAGGTGTTAACAGCTGCATCTTCTGAAAATACTAAGATTGAAGATAAGCATGAAACAAGTACTTTTCAGAAAAAATTCCAAGGATTTTCAGGTGTGAATAATACATTATTATTTTTACACATCAGTTATGCACATTCTTAGAAACTTTGCTGAACTTCATCCCATGTCTTAGATTCTAACAATCAGACATCCCACAGATGGACCTTTATAGTTTACCAAAAGTATAATGTACTACTTGACATACAAATATCAATCTCATGAAGAAGAGCTCTCTGTGTGAAGATGAAATAACGTGTCCTGTTACTGCAAGAGGCTGGAGGCTAAAAATATCATCCAGCTCTTCAAAACACCAGGACCCTATATTGTGAAGCAATTTCAGGATATAGGAAAAAAGATAATCTTTAAGGTAAATATCCTGAGTCTTCTATTTTGTGTGAACAGTGCAGTTCAATCTGCTATTTTTAGTAGCAACAGCTATTATAAATCTAAATGAGCAATCTAAAACTGCTAAATTAATTGTGCAGTAAATGGATTATTTAACAGATATTTTCATAGTGTCAGAGCACTCTCATCAGTCAATAATGATTTTCGCCAGAAAAATATGAATAAAAGCAGAAATTGTATTTGTGAGCTGACATCTTAAGTATCTACTGTTAATTGTTGTTTAAAAATAATACTGTTATCAGCAGCTCACAAAAGCTAAGTAATAGTTGCCCTTAGTAACACATGGGTATTTAGAACAGTGGATGTTTTATTGCCTATGTAGTTATATAACAAATACCATTTCTGTCTTTGTAATTCCCTCCAAAAATTAAGTAAGCTTTCGTCGGGCCTTCTCGGAATTGCTTAATAACTTATATGTATGTATTGGGAAAGAAATGCATTAAGTGCACTGACTATGTTATATTTTTAACTCATTCCTCTTAGCTGTCCTAATTTTTATTCATGATCTAGTGACATACAGAATTATGAAGTAAAGCAAAGACATAAGTTTAACATTTTTTTCATTAATTTCATCAAATTATAGTACATGATGAACAAATGGCCTACACTGGGGTAGTAGAATTCATCTGGCTACCTGTACATTTATACATACAACTAGTATAAGACACTTGCCTTCTGCACTTAGTAAAAAGAAAAAGTAAGCACTTTTAGCATGAAAATCTGTTGAACCTGCTATTTGAAATAGATCATTTTAATTGTACCCTTGAAGTAACTATTTCTCATCATTATGCAAAACAGAAACTACTTGTAATTGAAGTTGTCTCCTCCCTTAAAAGTATTTTAATTTCTAGAGTAAGGCCACTCGTGTTTTATAGTCAAAGACACTATTTATCATATTGCTTATCATGTATAAGAATCTGAGTAAAATAAACTAAATAGAAGTAAAGCTTGGATTTGTTTCAATATCGTTTTAGGGCTTTTTCACTTTAGTGTTACAGATTCTCTGGCTAAGCTATTTCCTTTAGGAAAGACCATGTCATTCCATTGTAGGTTAAACAGTCAGGATAAACAGACTGAAATAAGCTATATAAATAGGTTCTTCATATCTTATAGAGTGAGCCTACTACAAGCCTAGATACTTGCACTTTAAGGCAGGAGTTAAAATTAGATAGGATGAGTTTGCTCTTGCAGGGACTAATTACACAGAATTAAATCAGTGCCACTCCATGTATAATGAACACTTAGATACTATGGAAATTATCTCATAATCCTTTGTATTCTAAGGTACTTAAATGGATTCTTTTGTCATTTTATATATATGTATATATTTGTGTATATTATACATATATATATACACATATGCACACACATGTATACACACGTGTGTATAAGTATATGTATACTATATATATATACACGCTCACATATACATAGATACACATGCACATATATATGTATATATATAAAAATAGATAAAATCCCCAGAAAATAGTTCAGTTCCCAACCAACAACTGGCCTATTTTTGGACATAGTTATCTTTTGTTTTGAACAGTTTTCTCTGGTTTTATCAAACAAGATAGTTCATGAACTATTGAACTATGTTTTTGGAATAATTAATGAATAAAAATATGATACAGGAATGTGTATGATATTTTGTGCCTCAGCTGTATGTGAAACTAGGACTTGTTTTCTGAATTTCACCAGAATATTCTCAACACAGGACCCTAGTGACTAGAGTAGGAAACGTTCTTGTATAATAGAATGCAGACTTCATGGAAGCATAAAGTTACCTTTTTCCTTAGGACAACTTTTCTTGGAAACTTTCCCCAAGTGTGTTTACGGTCTATTCAAACTATCTCCTTTACATTTTTGTAACTCTCACAAGCAGAAGAAACATAATTTGTAAAATTCTAATCTAGCACCAGTATATTTAATGAACTAGTTTGTTTAATGAGATGGATGGTTCAAGATTGTTAGTTTCAGTTATTATCTCAAACAAAATTCTTTTAGACGTATACTTTATCTCATTCTGTAAGTTTCTATTTCTTTTTATTGTAGGGGCTTTAATATGTGAATGGATAGTAAAATTCTGCAAAATCAGCATTTTAGTAGAGGTAGTAGAAGACTTGCCTAAATTCTTTTGTTTGGTAATAAAAGGAAGTAGGTCATCTCGCTTTTTCATAAATTTAGTTGGGAAAAAAAATGTGGTTTTCATATGAAGGCTAGGCACATATAACATTGAATAGTAAACCCAGGAGAGTTTTCATAGAATCACAGACTGGTAAGGGTTGGAAGGGACCTGTGGAGATCATCTAGTCCAACCCCTCTGCCAAAGGAGGTTCACATACAGCAGGTTACGCAGGATCACATCCAGGCAGATTTTCAATATCTCTAGAGAAGGAGATTCCACAATCTCTCTGGACAGCCTGTTCCAATGCTCTATCATCCTCAAAGTAAATAATATTTTCTTCATCTTCGGTTTGAATGTCCTGTGTTTTACTTTGTGCCCCTTGCTCCTTGTCCTGTCACTGGACACCATTGAAAAGACTTGTGTATTTTGGGTTAAATATGTTGAAGCATGTAAAACATCCATTATAACATTAACTGAAGAGGGGAGGGAAATCTGCAAAACTCTGGGATCTAGCTTCCAGACCCTCAGAGAACTAAAATGCTATTTATGCAAAAATTAGAGGTTAATAACTGGAGAAAAACTTTACTTGCCTGTTCTAGGTAAGGACTGTATTGATCAAGTTACTAAAGTTTTCAGGCAAAAACATGCACCGATATCTTCAACTGTGCTAATGAACACAATTTGTAGATCCCCTGGATTTACTGAGTTGCATGTATATCTCACATCTAACTCTATTTAGATGTAAATGCACTTACTTCCTGAATGGGTTGTGATTTTTTATAGTCTAGATTAACAGGTGTTCAGTTTTACACACGTAAGTGTGCACTCTACTCCCTATTCTGTTTGAAACTGATAATCAGCCATGTCATTTACTGTTTATCAAAACTTGGGAAAGGAAAAATAATTCTACATATGCTAGCATAGACATAATTATTGAGGCTCCAGGAAACAGATGTCTTAGAACGTATGTCCCATGAAAAGTCATAAACATTGTCTAGCCCATGCAGCTATATATTGTTTGTGCTTCAGTGAGCTCAGTAAAAAGTATGAAGGAATCGTAGCACCATATAAACTTTATATATGAAAAAAAATGAACTGTAGCTACTAAGTTAAACCTCTTGGCCACAGGTTTAACCAACAGCTTCCTAATTGATAAACCAGCAGGATACACAACATCTTACATAGGGGTTTTGCCTACATCTCCATTTAATGCAGAACCACTGTGAAGGCAAGAGGCAAGGTTCATGGGTTTGGAAAAAGAGTAGGCAAGAAGGAAAATGTTGAAATGTAGCTTAAAGGAAGTTCCTAGTTGCTGTATTTCAAAAGAATAAATATTAAAACAAGGTAATATAAGTCTAAGTATGTTTTTATAGTTTAATATCCAGGCCCAGACCCAGTAATTCTCTGTTATTAGAGTGCTCTTCATAGGATCAAATGCCCAGATCTGCTCTGCAAAGATGGCTAAATTTGTTTTTGAAAGAAAGAAAACTGTAAATGTTGGTCTTTGAATATCCTGCTTGCAACAGTGTCTGTAGAACAGGGCATTTTTTTCTTAAAGATTTTTTTCCTCAATAAAAGAATAAAAAATAATAAAAATTCTCCTGTAATAGCCTTCTTCTAAAGTTCCAGATAGGTAGCTACTGATTATACATAGACTGTAAAGACTGACTAACTGTATTCAAACTCTTGATTACTATCTGTATCACAAATGCACAAAAAGTGAGAACTTTGATCTTCATTAAGGTGATAAAAACAATGTAACTAATAGGCCCTTATATGCCAGAAATTTCAAAATCCTAAAATAAAATATTAATTACAGTACTTGATACACTTACGAGTAAACCAGCCTTAGTCTGTCATGATCAGTGGGGTGTTAACTCTTCTACTCCTTCCAGGTGTTGAATGTAGGAAATAAAGCTTCAGAATTGCCTTTACCAAAAAGGAAACCAAGCAAAACAGCTGTTTAATATGCGCACGGCTAAGCATAGCACAACATATTTTCTATTTATTGCAGCAAGTTGTTCATAGCCGTAAGCATTTCTAAATGTCAAAATATAGCTTATATTTTAAAAATTAACAAAGTAGTATTTCAGTAATATCACTGAATCATGGAATGATTCTTTTATGAATCTTTTATAAAAGATAATAAAAAAGTCCCATTACTCAGTCATTTCAAATGTTTTAAATTAAGGAGGCTAGGCATGCAAGGTAATTAATTAATTCTATCTTCTGTTCGTTAAGTAAAGATCGCAGCCACATTGACACTTATTTGTGAGGGAATGTTTGAGAACTATGGAATGAACTTTCATAGCAGCTAAGTACTTACCTGTTCCACTCTACATATTGTTAGGTTTATCTAATCTGTTTGTGAAAACACAAGATAATAGACACCTCATAAACAATTTCAGCATACTATTTTGTCTTCTCTGTAATACAAAATAACAGCCATGTAAGTCATATGAGACACCATTTAATCTACTTAAAGACATATTAAAATCTAAACCTGAGAGACGAATGAGAACTCTGATAACATGAAATAGTCATGACAAAATTCAGCCTCCTCTTCCATTGCCTGACTTCAAGAAAAGGCTGACATTGTGACACATCTTGAAGTTTTGTAAATCCAAAATTCGAATGAATAAAGTCTGGGAAATAAAAAGCAAAATTCATTGTGTGTACTGAAGAAAATACAGTATGATAGAATATTTCCTGATCTCAGTATGAAATTTAAAGAAAAGAGTAAAAAATTCTCTACCCAGGATATTACTGTAGTCAAAACATGGACAACTTTAATCTATCCTACTCTGAACTTTTGATTAATCTCATTGGTACATGGTGACTGCATTATAAAGATTGAATCAAAGGTGTTAATTATGTTAGAAAATATGTCTGAAAAAGAAAATATCTTCTTCTTCTAAACAGAGCAAAGTTGCACATCATTTTCTGTTTCAGCCTGATCATAACTTTATTAATCAGAAATTGGAGTTATTTCTGTTTATCAACAAAGCATTCCTAATGAGAAATCCTTAATTTTCATATCTCTTTTTCCTTCTGTTTGAAAACATTTATTGAACTTCAGGAGTTACTGTCATTTTATATAAGCTTTTGATGACGTTGTTTTCTTTTACTTATGAAATGCCTATAATTGAGATTATTTTGGGGTGTTGTGTGTACCTTGTTTAGCTATCCCTTAAACAGTACCAAGTTTAGTAGCTGTCTTGTCTCTTATTACTTCTGTTAATAATAATAATAATAATAATAATAGAACACAAGTAACAATTGCAGTCATTTGTGTAGAGTAGTAAGACATTCACTGAGCCCATTAGTATCACTTCAGACTAGCCTTGCTATTCTTTCTCTCTCTCTTCAATCTCTTTCAAAAAAATAGTAGGACAAATATTCAGCTTTGAATACCTTTGGCTGCTTTTTAAGATTTATCTATTTCATAGAATCATAGATTCATAGAATGGTTTGGGTTGGAAGAGACCTTAAACACTACTTAGTTCAACCCTCCTGCCATCGGCAGGGGCACCTCTCACTAGACAAGATTGCTCAAACCCTCATCCAGTCTTGCCTTGAACACTGCACTCGCAACTTTTCTGGGCAACCCCTTCCAGTGTCTCACTACTCTCACAATAAAGAATTTTTTTTCCTATTATCTAATCTAAATCTTTCCATTGTACCTAATATAATATAAATCTTTATAATCTAATATAATATTAATCTTTCCATTAAAGTCTAATCTAATCTTTCCATTTAAAACCATTATCTCTTGTCCTATCACTACACCCCATCTTTCCTGTAGGTCCCCTTTAAGTACTGGAAGGCTGCTACGAGGTCTCCCTGGAGCCCTCTTTTCCCTAGGCTAAACAACTCTAACACAGGAACTGTTTTTAGAAATTTATTGATACAGTCTGAGTTTCAGAGCAAAATCTCCTAGAAGCCATTTCAAAGCATGTGAGGAATGACGATGTGATATGGAATACCCAGGATAAACTAATCATGTGTAAATCATAATTGAACAATTTGATTGACTTCTGTGATGAGATGACTCAACCTGTGGAAGAGGGGAGAAGAGTGGATGGCTGTAAGCAATGCCTTTGAAAAAGTTTCCCAAAATAGCCTTATAGCCAAATTGGGAAGTTACAAAGTGGATAAGTGTTTGGTAAGATTAGAGGAAAACTGACTGGACTCATCAGGGTCAAGGAGTTGTAACCAATGGGGAAAAGTCTGACTGGTGGCTTCTTACTAATAGCTGATTACAATTCCTCAGGGATCATTACTGGGACTAGTACTGTTTAACTCTTTATTATCAACCTGGACAATGGGACAGAAGGCACCCTGGGCAAGTTTGTGAATGACAGCAAATTGAAGTGAGTGGCTGATACATTTGAAGACAGGGCTGCTCTTCAGAAGGAAGGTCAGGACAGGACAACACTCATTCTGGTTGACGTGTCCTGGTTAGCAGTCTGGTCCCTACTCACAGCTGTTCCACCATGACTTCAAACATCTATATGGAGTCAGAGATCCCTGTAGAGACTTCCCCCCACGGGGATTGTTTCATTAATTATTGCTTTCTAACTTTTAGAATCTTAACATAAGCTGCTAAGAGCCTTGCTAGTTACCTACACCAAACACATTGTATTTCCCCATATCTAAGTATAAACAGGATTTGTTACCTGAGTTACTATCACCTCCTAGCTTTCACCTCAAACTTGTTACAAGGATGGAAATTTAACAGCAAATCTGTGCCTCTTTTTTTTTCTTTCCCGTGCAAATCTGAATGATCTAGTCAGTCAGAGATAGGTGGATACAGTTGTGAACCTGACAACAGTTAAACAACAGAATTAATCTATCTCTTTTTTGTTCTACAGCATATATAATTTTTTTTAATCACTCAGAGAGGGACAGATGTAGTCCATACATCTCTTATCTGAACAGTGCTTTGGGTAGGCTTCATTTTAGGATGCTGCCGTTCTTTAAATTAATACTACAGACATTACCTTCTGAAGTTCATCAAGCAATAGTGTACTGTGATGGATTTTGTATCAATATATTAAAAAACTATCTGAATATTTTTACTCCAGAAATACAACAAAGATAAGTTATTGTACCAAATATTAAATATTTGTGGCACAGAAAACAAAACAAACAAATGTAAGACTGATTTGAAAGAATGACAAAAATAATCTGATATGATGTGGACTATTCATGTAATAGGCTCAGAGAGATAAAGTATATATTTTTCTGCAGATCTGTTGTTGAACGAGAATTGCATTGGACAGATGTATTCTGATTTATATGTTACGCCACTATTGTAGAAAGATACTAGCAAGATAGTGAAGAAACAAACATTAAGCCTACATATAAAGCTGAAGAAACCTTAGGGGCCAAACTAAACAAAAGCTTATTCTCAGACTTATGAATTCAGTAGGACTCCTTTGTCCTCAGAGGGTAGTATATTAAGCTTCCATGTGCATGCTAGTTAGCTCTGTTAAAGATATTTGCATTTGTAGCCACCTGTCACCTAGAAACATGATGTAAAAGACTTTAGTCTGCTTACATAAACTGCTAATACATAAAAAAGTGGAGTTTGTAAAATATTTGTAAAGAACAATGAACAGAGTAGTAAATGATGTAGTCTGCAAGTAAGATAAACTCTGGAGGTATTGTCACAACCGAAAAAGACTGGGCTATTACCTATTGAAAACCTCATATTTTGAATTGATAGAAACTTAGTAAAATAAAGTAAGATGTCATGGCATTTAAGATCAAATAATGATGATTTCTGCAATAAAGGTTACTATTATTTGAGAATAAAGATCTAGCAGTATAGCTGATCTTAGACACAGAATCAAGTGTATGCTACAGTACCTGGTATGAAAAGCAAAAGCAGTGCTAAAATACAGCAGGAGATGCATTGCAATAGATCTAGGGAAGTGTTAATGCCACTGATGGGACTTCAAATGGAATGTCACGTTCAATTCTTGAATCTGGTGCTCAAGAAAAATGCATTTAAATTGAATTCGTGCAGACTGAAAAAACATTACTTACAGAAGAAAAATATTCAGTAAGAAGCTGTAGACTGAGAATTTCTCCACATGCAGTCTAAACAGCGGAGTAAGAGTAGGGCTAAAGGACTGGACCAAGAAATACCATCTGTAAGCTGGTAAATGAAAAAATTTAGAATAAGTTTTCTATCCATCAGATCAGTGAAACTCTTGAAAAGCTTTTTCTGTAAAGATACTGGCCAAAAAAGATCAACTTTTTAAAACTCTGATTTTGATCAGTTTATGAATGAGTGTTATATAAATTACTGATACAGCCCATCTATCAGTTCAAAGTCCATAAATAATGTAGTAAATGAACCTTGTATGAAAATGATACTGACCTTTTTGATTATTTATGAGTCTTCAAGCTTTTTCAAATCATCAAGAACATAACTCTACTGTTGTGATACACAATGAGAAGTCCTTCATTAACTAGTAGTATTAACTGACTTCAGCAAGCCTCTGCTTGTAAAGAAATGGACTAAATCTCCATCGGTAATATTCAGATAATAACCATATTCTGATGATTAATAAATTAAATATAGAGAAGTTTTTCAGTTGAAAAAGACATTCTACAATTCAGATATTTTTGAAAAGAGCAATGTTTGTATATGTTAATCTAAGACCATTTAAAAATATGCATTCAATCATTTCCTACCGCCAAGAGGTTGCATCTGCCTTTATTTAAGATAAATTCTTCAAATCTTTATCAGTAAAAGAGATAATGAGATCCATATTTACAGGGAACAGAAGTTCTCTGGAGAGCTGAAATCTTTCATTCATATGTATCAAAGCATAAATTGATTACAAATTCAAATGAAGACAGCACCTCTCTTTCTTTGTTGTCTTCCTGCTGGATTTTTCATCTGTGAATGTTTCATCTGTAAAGACATTCTCTTCAGCATGGAGAAGAGAAAGCTCAGGGTGATCTTAGAAATGTGTACAAGTGTGATGTGAGGGAAGAAAAGATGAGGAAGTCAGACTCTTCTCTGAAGTGCATTGTAACAGGACAAGATGCAATGGGCACAAACTGAACCACACAAAATTCCATCTGAACATCAGAAAAACTGTCCTACTGTGTGGATGGTCAAACACAAGAATAGGTTGCCCAGAAAGGAGGTGGAATCTAAGTCCTTGGAGGTACTCAATACCCAACTGGACACAGTCCTGGACAAATTTCTGTAGGTGACCCTGCTTCAGCAGTGTGGTTGGACTAGGTGATCTCAAAAGTTACCTTCCAACCTCAACCATTCTGTGATTCCGTGAAACTAATGTTTAAAGTGATCATATGTACAATATCTTTGTTGAGTGGAAGAGAAGTATAGTAACAGCTGACTAAAAATTCTTACTTAAAAAGCTATTTGAAATATAACAAAAATGTCTTTGGGATGTATCAGTCAGACACCCACATTTTAGGACCTCAATCTTGTACTAAATTTTGTCCTGAATTTTGAGCAACCTGAATCTTTCCCCAACCATTATATGGCTTTGAATCAAGTTTTTGTAGATGGTTAACAAAAAATTATCTCCTTACTGCAAAGGAAGGTAGTAAAATGGTCTGTTTAACTACTGTTTTGGTTCTTATTTTCTATTAATAAGTTCATTTAAAGAATAAAATAAAACCACACAAAATACCCACTTTAATTTTCTGTATAATTTTTCCTAATCTACCTGATCCATGGAATAGAAAAAGATTCCTTATCTCTAGTATGTATGTTTAACTGTTGATTAGGATGATACTTCTAGACTTACTTGGAACATCTTGTCTTTCAAATGTTCTTCCTTCATTTTCAGAGTTATATCTGTTTTCTAGTCATGTTTTAATTCCTTTAACTGTTGCATTTAAGAAAAAAGACAGACATGGATACATAAAGCAAGCCACAATTAAATTATTCAGCCACACATATGCATATAGACATACAAATATATATCTCCATCCCAAGACAAAAGTTTGAAGGCTATCTCTAACTGATGAAACCTTAAATTAATCATGGAAACTGAGCTGCAGCTCCTAACTTTCCCAGGGAGAAGTGGGTTTATATCAGGGTCACCACTGCCTCAAGTCTTTTACTGGGACGAACATGATGATAATGAGTGGAACTTCTTCCTCCTTGGTCTTTGGGTCCACTCAGGTTTGATTTTAGGTTTTCTCCCCTGCCTCCCACACCAGGTCCTTCTGGGGGCCCCACAGCGGAGGTAGCAGGTGCCTCCTCACCCTCTGACACAAAGGACTGTTGTTGCCTACACCCCATTGTGGTGGAGGTAACAGTGTGGGGAGGGGTAACTGGCTCCACCCAGCTCCAAATGGTTCCAACCAGTGAAGGCTCCCCTGGTCCCCTGAGAGAGACCTGCCTTGTCCCTGCCAGCACAAGACTTGTATATACTGACTACTGTACAGTCTCTTTTGCATTCACCATTCACACATTTGAGGTACTTTAGGTAAGGGCAGATGACAGTCACCTACACCATTACCTTGTACTATCTCTCCCTCAGGGAATTTCCCCTCTACTTTATTTGTATCAATCCTTTTGATTTCTTTTTCCTTCATCCAGTCATTTTATGTGTCTGATTTTTTTATGAGTCTCCTTTGATGTTGCATCAGCCACCATATTTTTGTTTTGTTTTGTTTTGTTTTGTTTTGTTTTGTTTTGTTTTGTTTTGTTTTTAACCTTTCCCCATAAGGAAAAGATTATAGAAAAAGCTCAGCTCTTTAACAGTTTTTGTGGCAGTTGTCGTGGTCATGGGACTGTTGTGTGTACGTTTAGGGAATGATTGAATGAGTGACCTATCCTCCAGAGTATGAGGCTAACTTCATCCTCATCCATCATTATTTGAACTTTGTCTACATTATAGCATAGGTGCTGTGTGGAATTTTAGCTCTGCATGGGCTTTTTAATTCTCCATACAGTTGTGCATAATATTCACATTAAAAAATAGTTAATCTTAGTCTGTGTCCTTCTTATCTTTTTCTTCTTTCTCATCTCCTATTGTTCAGCAAGGCCATTTTTAAAGTATTCCCATGCTTCCACTGAAGGACTTAACATATTTATAACTACCATAAAGTATTAAATAATATGGATTTTTTATTATAGAGCATTAAACTCTTCATCTTCACACACAGGCAGGAGTGTTAACACTGGAGTATATTATCACTCATGCCTATGTCAAAGATACTGCTATAAAAATTCTCAGAAGTTTTAATGTCTGTCTGTTATAAAAAATATCTCTAATTCCTAATGAAAGAAAGAAATAGCAAGATTCTTACAGTGTCTTGAAAACAGCAAAACAAAGCCATGCATAACCCAAATTATAGTTCTAATCTGGAGAATGAGAGTGATTTTGAGTTTTGAGTGATTCTTACACATAACAAGTTGAGAACTTCAGCAACAAATCAAAGACATTTCTTATTGAAGAAACTCCATCCTGATGAGAAAAGTAATATGAAATATATCTTCTTAATGAATGGATATTTTGTAAAGACTGAATTAATATATTATTTGTATAGAAAGGTTTCATACACTAAGGATTATATAAGACTAAAGCATTAATAGTGTGCTATGCAGTAAACAATCCTTCCTTCATAATAATAGCTCAAACCACTTCTAGCACAGTATTTGGTGAAATGCAGTATTATCTTTATATAATAAATAGTGGTGCACTGTTGAATTTATCTGTAACATCACAAGCAAAGGAAGAGATCATTGTGTAGATCAGTCTTTCACAAAACTTAAATATATGTAAGTGAAAAAGAAATGAGAAAAATCCAAAAGCTTTGAGTTTATTTTCTATTATCAACCTATCTTAGTAGATCTAATTTTTGCACATTTTTTCCAATGAGCATAATCCACACACATACCGCTTCTGAAGATTTTAATCAAATGCATGAAATTTTAATCAGAGATTGACAGTCCCATTAACATTTTTTGTTATTTGTGTTACGTTCAGATACATAATTCTTTAATTTTGAAATTTCCTAAGGCTGAGATCAAAGCTACTTTAAGACTATTTCCCACCCTTGCCCATGGCAGCGGGGTTGGACTAGATGATCATTAAGGTCCTTCCAACCTGAACCTTTCTATGATTATTTGTTCTGTCTTTTAGTTTTATTTTTTGACATGATATCATAATGTTTTTGATGCACAGTCCCTTGAATTAGGAGGTTTACAAGCATAAATTATTCAAATGTTATGTAAATATATAGGTTTTAGTATTTGCAAATTGTCAGCCACCTTGTGGAATAGTCTTTTTGAGTGAAAGTTAATTATTGTAAACAAATAAATGGGTTGAGAATTTAAAGATTATATATATTCATGCATTTTTATTCACTTCACACAGAAATCAATCACTAGTCTGAGCTCTAAAAGAAGAGTTCAGATTTTTAAGATTTTTTACTCTCTTTTTCTAATTTTTCCCATCAATAATTACTATGACAGCAACTGAAGTCCTCTGCACACAGTGCTGGTTCAGTGTGGATACAGCAGTAATATCGTAAACTATTGTAAGGTTTACATGTGATCCCTTCTTTTGTTTTGGAAATAAACCATAGAAAATCTAAAAAATCCCACCCAAAACAAACAAACAAACAAACAAAATCCTCACAAAACAACAACAAAACAAAGAGTAAGAGCTGGGATGGTTATTCTATGAAAAAATGATCAGTCATTAGAATGTGCTCCTATTCTTTTCAAGTGCATTATACAGATTCACAAATTTTCCTAGAACTCCTATGGGTTTCAGTCCTGAAGTAAGTTCTTCTCCAATATATTTTCTTTTTGTTTCACAACAATAAAAAAGAATAGATTTTGTTTTACACCCAGATATGGGCTTTTGTCCCCTAAAAAAGTTACCAACAGATGATGGGCCCATCTCACCTAGCTTTATACTTAATTACATCCACATTGTATGGTTTCTATGTAATCCATGGAGGTAGATAAGCACTTACATTGAATGATTAGTGGAAGTTATTTTTTATTTTTATGTGAGGAGTGAATAATTCACTCTATTTGCTATAAACAGAACTTAGGATAATTAAAGAAGACATAAGCATCTACATTGTTAGATATGATGAATCTCACCCTAAAAGACTAACAATCAGTGTGAGAGACATTGTTAAACAGGTGAGCATACTTTTCAGTTGAATTCATTGAAACATTTTTCAAACCAATAATAGTTGTTTAGCTCCTATTCTGAAAAAAGTTATGCATATTTTGTTGTTTGGACAAGGGATCATACTACCCAAATTTAGAATGAAACATAATGACAGAAGGGTAAAGAAAGTTGATTATGTAATATGTACTAGTGCAAGAAAAATCTTAGTTCAAAGTACAATTTAAACACCTTTTATTGGTAAGCAAGAGATCTACAGCTAAGTTTCTACAAATAATTTTCAAATTAAGGAAGTCTATTGAAATTCAGTGCTTTTTGTAAAATCTGGCTTTTATAGTACATAACCCAGTGACTACCTGTTTAGTAGAATTAAGGTATTCTAATATTTGAACTGAGAGCATGTATCAATTGTTTAAGGAAAGTACAACTTGTCAAGAAAATTTGATTTTTCTAATTAATTTTAACACTCTTGACTTTTTCCAGGAGCTCCCTTTATTGCTTGATTCCTAGTAAATAAAAACTGTTTTTTTAAAGTTAGTAACAAAATCAGATCTACATATATACAAAGTTAGTTTTCTTCAAACCCAGATCTGTACTCAAAATTGACACTCCCCTTGAAAACACTAAAAATAAAAATAAATAAAATGGATAGATGTTTCTGATGTTAGGGTAAGCTAGGAGCATTTCACAACTTGCTGGGTCCTAGTAGACACTAAGTTGAACATAAGCCAACAATGTACCTTTGCCACAAAGAAGGCTAATGATATCCTGGACTGCATTAGCAGGAGTGTTGTCAGCGGTGTGAGAGGGGTGATTGATTCTCACTCTGTTGAGCAATGCTGAGGCCACACATGTATACTGAGTCTAGTTCTGGGCTATTCAGTACAAGAGAGACATGGACATACTGGAGAAAGTCCAAGGAAGGGCCACAAAGATGACAAGTATCTGTAGCAGCTCACATGTGAAGAAAAGCTGAGAGATCTGGGACTGTTTAATCTGGAGAATAGAAGTTTAACCTGGAGAATAGAAGTCTTGGGGAGGGGGAGGGATTTCATCAATGCATATAATTACCTGAAGGGAGAGTGCAAAGACAGCAGAGCCAGGCTCTTTTCAGTCATGACCAGTGTCAGGACCAGAGCCAATGGGCCCAAACTGGAACATAGGAGGTTCCCTTCAATCATCAAGAAACATTCTTTTTACTGTGAGGGTGACTGAGCATGGAAACAGGTTGCCCAGAGCTGTTGTGGAATTTCCCTCCTTGGGGATATTCAAAAGCCATCTGTACATGAGCTGGGGCACCCAGCTGCAGGTGGCCCTGCTTTATCAGGAGGAGTTGGACCACATGACCTCCTTTTGACCTCAGCCACTGTGGTTCTGTGATTCTGTGATGCTATGAATTAAGGTAGATCCTTTCCATCAAGGGAAGGTACTCCTGGAGACAGATGAGTTTGAAACTAGGATATATGTCTAAACTAAATAATTTTTTTGCCTTTTTATTAGTTCATGAAAATGAGTGAGCAGATGAGACTGTGTGTTGATTTCATCCCAGAACAAGATATGCATGCACGCCATTCCCCATCACAGTCTATTTTGCCCTGAAAAAAAAACACTTAAATATGAACAAAAAGAGGAACTCTATATGCTCCAGCAGATACTTTAGATGCTGACCTAACTGGGATACTTGCACATGTTAACAAGTCTCACAGTTCAGCAAAAGTCTGTAGGATTAGAATGAACTGCCTCTCATAACACCAAAAGTTTCTAAGGACCTGCCAGGTTCTATTGAGATCAGAGACAATCCCCTATTTTTTTTCCTAATACATCTTAAATTTCAAAGTACACTAAGTCATATTCAGCCTAGATAGTGACTGCCACAAGCTGGGAAATAGGGCTTGGGAGCAGAATAATAGGCGAGACCCTCCAGGGTTGATGACCATCCAGGAGAGAGATGGCATCCCCAACAATTTCCTCCATTTATAGTGACATGATGTTGATGTATTAAATAATCCTGTTGGTCAGCTAGACAAATTGGCTTTCACTTCCCCCAGCTTCTGCACCTGGCTTACTCAAAATTGCTAAAGACCTTGATCACTGCATATATGTGCTGGCTGAAAACTAAAAAACGTGTCTTAGCAGCTTTGTTCCCACTAAATCAAGTCACACTGCGGTCTTTCTAGAATTGCAGCTTTCCTGAATAGAAAACTGATTCTAATCTTCTATCTCAGCAAAACCAATACAGTTGCCAAAACCTGTCAGAAAAGCAGTGGATCCTGAATCACTTTCACTTACTGCTTGACGAAATTCAGCAAGAGTAAACTATTTCAAATTCAGATGTTTTCCCAGAGAAGAGAGGGAGCGGCTTCTTTTGAAAAGGTAAGTATGACCTACTATCATATACATTCTGCTCCCAGTAGTAAAAAGATTACATCATTAACTGTAGCAGCAGTAAAACTAGTTCATTTTAACTCGGACTATCTGATGATATCTCTTTACTGCAACATTATTATTACCTGCATAAGTTTCAGAGATATTGCTTCTGTCATGGAACTAAACACAGAGTCTTCTCTATCCCCCGCCCCATCCTCTCAATCTCTTATGCAACAGCTTTTGCTATAAGAAAAAGTTAATTTTAATCTTCTCTCTACTGGAATCCTCTCCCTGCTGCTGTGACACTGCTTTAATTTAACATCCTCTTTAAACCAGTGGAGAGATGGGGTATATGAGGGAAATCTGGTAGCACAAATTCTGTTCATCCTGCTCAAAAGATTGATTCTTTTATCTGAGTTAACCAGGCTTAATTCAATATATCTCTGATTAAGTCCCCTACTGTCTGAAAGTGTATAAGGTGCTGGGAGAGGCTTTTCAACATTACATGACTAGTATTTCAAAACAGACTTTTTCACCTTCTAGCATCAGAACGCATCAGCAGTGTCTGACCATTAAAATATAATTGATGAAAAAGTGCCAGTATTTAAACCATCTGTAGCTTAATCTTGATGGGACCCAAATGGTGCTATTGACCTACAGTAATCTCAGATGTATGCTGGTTTTTGAGAGGTCCGTAGTACTTTTTCTAGTACCACAGTATGTGGCTTTTCAATGATAAATATTAATATATCCTTTTTTAAAACTAGTAACACAAAGGTGTAGAAAACTACTTTTTCTGAAATATATTAAAGTAAAAGCTAGTTTTTCAGGAAGCCAAACTTCTATTTACAAACTTAAAAGAAGAAGCCAATATAACTCAATTTGTAGCAACTTTCATAGAAGAATTTAATGGATATAGAAAATCTGTTGTCTGATTACAATATTTTAAATAGAAATAAGGATGACTAAATGTCTATCTGGGGAAATATACTGAGGAATATACTGATCTGTACCTAGGCCAAAAACAAAGCATAATTTATTTATAGTATTTTAATGGACTAGCTTATTTTCTGAAATGTTAGATTTAGTGATTATTGTTCCACATTATTTCAGGAAAAAAACCATTTATGATAAATGATACCAAGTTGCTAATGAAAAATAAGCAGTCAAGGGTGACATGAAGAGTTAGTTCAGCTACACTGTCTTTGACTTTAACTATGGAAAATAGACTTAAAAAATACTTTTAGTCTCAGCATTCCATTTATCGCTAATTTCAGAGCAATCTCTAACTCAATGTTATGGTTTAAGGGTTAACAACCTGAAAGGGAAGGACACGTGGTGTCTGTAGGACCCTGGAGGGTCAGAGATCAGTACTGTTCCCTCCGTTTTCTGGTCACAGTCTATAAAAAAAAGAGAAGGCCCCAGGTTTTTGTGGGCTTTTTCTGGTTTCCTGGGCTGCTTCCTGTTGCATCTTGGGACGGCTGGGGCTACCTCCACGTGCTTGGCAGCATCCAGCACCATCCGGCACCACTGTGGTCCTTGGTGATGACTCACAGTAGTCACAGCGGCCACGAGGCACTGCTCGGACATTTCTACTCAGGACTACTGGGATTGGGTTTTGTATATGGTTAAATATCCTTTGTCCCTTATTAATTCCCTTTTCCTTTCCCCTGTTGTTTTTCCTTAAACTTGTTACAGTCTTAATTTCCAACATTGTGCGTAGCATCTTTTTTTTTTTCTCTATTCCCTTTTTTTAATCCTCCCCTGGGAGAGTAGGGGACAATAGAGAGAAAATCCTGCTCCCTGGGCTTGCCCTGAGTCTTAAACGGAGACACTCAACCAGTTTTCATGCTATTTACTAACTTATTAATATCATTATTATGTTTTTAATAACTGCAAAAAATGTCAAATGCAAAAGAAGAACCTACCAGTTTTCAAGATTAGTGACAGTATTTGCCCCCATGGTTTTACAGCTACTTGTTAAAATAAACTAAAATTAAATATAGAGAAAAAAAACCCAACCCTTTCTTAAAAAATTTCAAATCTCACTGTTTTTTTAAAGTACTTTCTTCAAAAGAGTTAGTACTTCAGATACTAGGTAAAAGGCAACTCAGGTCACCTTTGCGCAATGCTGGGGAAATGGATTCAAAGCCAGGCTAAGTTACCTGTGTGAATACTCACAGGATTAGTGCTGGTGCAAGTATATCTAAATAATCAGCTTGTGACATAGCTTTGTAGACTTCTTAAAGAACCACTTACAGTGGTAGGACTGTTTAAAACATTGTTCATTAATTTTTATTTTTTAAAAAATATTTTAGCACAAATATGTATTTAATTTAACTCAAGATGTACCATAAAAATTCCCCAACACTTCCAATTAGCTTCTCATTTGATGGGATAGATAAAAATATTGATTTTTAATAAAATGTATGAGCCTTTGATCTTTCTGGCTGTGGTGCTTACAAGTGCTTTTCTAAGCTTTCTGGCCTTGCCACAATAAATAGATTTGTCTGAATTTTTAGGGTGGTTTTTTTTTTACCTTCTTCTTTCCTAGGCTGATAGGGCAATAGACAAATTGCAACTGTCTTACTACATTAGTTGTATAATCCCCCCCACAAACATATGCTGTTTATAATAATATGCTTCATCTAAGAAATTCAAAATCCTGTGATTCAGCGGTTAATTAGGAAAAAAGATACAGATCTAAATACCCTCACAGTGATACAAACATGCATTTTTTACTGATATTTGTGGAGCAATATTCAAGGTGGAAAACCTGTAGCTAATGATGAAGGAACTTCACAGAAACACACAGAATCACAGATTAGGAGTTGGGAGGGATCTCAACAGATCATCTAGTCCAACTCCTCTGCCAAACCAGGATCACCTAGACTAGGTCACACAGGAATGCATCCAGGCAAGTTTTGAATGCCTCCAGAGAAGGAGACTCCACAATCTCTCTGGGCACCCTGGTCCAGTGCTCTGTCACTCCCACAGTGGAAAGGTTTTTCCTTATGTTTACATGGAACCTCTTATGCTCCAGCTTGCACCCACTGTCCCTTGTCCTATCATTGAACATCACAGAGAAGAGCCTGGCTCCTTCCTTCTGACACTTGCACTTTACATATTTATAAACATCAATGAGGTCACCCCTCAGTCTCCTCTTCTCCAAGCTAAAGAGACCCAGCTCCCTCAGCTGCTCCTCATAAGGGAGATGCTCCACTCCCTTAATCATCTTTGTGGCCCTGCGCTGGACTCTTTCAAGCAGTTCCCTGTCCTTCTTGAACTGAGGGGCTGTGAACTGGACACAATATTCCAGATGCAGTCTCACCAGCACAGAGTAGAGGGGGATGAGAATCTCTCTCGATCTATTAACCACATCTCTTCTAATACACCCCAGGAAGCCATTGGCCTTCTTGGCAATGGGGGCACATTGCTGGCTTATGGTCATCCTGCTGTCCACCAACACCCCCAGGTCCCTTTCTGCTGTGCTATTTCCCAAAAGGACAGTCCCCAACCTATATTGATACATGGGGTTGCTCTTTCCCAGATGCAAGACCCTACACTTGCAATTCTATTTCATTAAATTTCTCCCTACCCAACTCTCCAGCCTATGTAGGTCTCGCTGAATGGCTGCACAGCCTTTTGGAGTGTTGGCCAAACCTCCCAGATTTGTGTCATCAGGAAATTTGGTGACAGGCACTCTGTTCCCTCATCCAGGTCATTGATGAATATATTAAATAGTACTGATCCCAGTACTGACGCCTGGGAGACTCCACTAGGTACAGGCCTCCAACTGGACTCTGTCCCATTGAACACAACTCTGACTTCTTTCCTTCAACCAGTTCACAATTTACCTTACTATTTGATGATACAGACCACACTTCCTCAGTTTAGCTGTGAGGATGCTGTGAGGATTTGACGGTGTCAAATGCTTTACTGAAATCAAGAGACCACATCCACTGCCCTACCTTCATCTGTCCACCTGGTTATGTTCTCCTAAAGGCTATCAGATTGGTCAAACATGACTTCCCCTTAGTAAAACCATGTTTACTTAGTGATACATCTTCATTAGTCAGTAGTATAGAACAAGTTATGCTTGTTGCTTCTTACTTAGTGTTTCATTTCACTGCAGAATATATTCCGGTTTTCTGTTCACTGTCCTCTGACTATAATCTGCAAGAAAAGCTGACATGAGTGATCAAACTAATTTATTGTTAAAATGAGCCAGCAAGAACAAGCCACTGCCCCTGGCAGAACAAGTAAGTTGCTGACTCTTTGACAAGGCAGGCAGCTACTTTGAATTCTGCCTGCTATCTGTTATGAAGACATTCTTTGATAAGCTTCATAGTCTCTTTCCTGACTCTGCCTCCAGCTTCTCTCTCTTTCTTCTTCCCCTTTTCTTTCACTTTTCTTTCTCCTATCCTCACATCTAGCCTAAAAGTAGGTTTTACTTAAAGGAAATATCTAAGCCAACAGTTACTGAATCTTCTCCCCTTTTTAATTCCCTGCTTCTTCTAGTGCCATAAAAAAAGATGTGCTTGTCATAGGATTGAGAAAATCATTGGCTCAAGCAAGGAAAAGAAAAGTTGTTAAAAATTAATGTTCATTTAAACTCAAAATTTTGAGAATACTTAACTTCTTCTGTTTGTTAATATATTTTAAAATAATTTTGTCTTTGACTGCTTGCCTAAAAAAACAAGGGGGGGGGAAAGGTAAATCATCTAGTGTAATTCCATGAAACCAAAAATAATTTTCCAGTAATGTGGCAATAAAACATGTAGTGATATCTCTGAGTTCCTATCTTCTATGCCTTTGGTAGTCTTATTAACTTTTTTTTTTAAATAGCTAAAAACTTAAAATAAATTATGTCCACCAGGTAACTTGTATCTAAAAATCTCAAATAAAAACATATTACAAAGGTAATAATTTATTTCAGAAATTAAGCTTGTCTAAATAATTTAATTTTTTGTATGTTCTGCAATACTTTTAAACCTCAAATAAATTAAATAAAATAATAAAATTAAATAAACCCTCCTAAAAATCATTCATCCATAACTTTATAAAAGGAAGTTATTGAAAGACTACATGCTTGTTTCTTGTTTTTTTGGTTTTTGTTTTTTTTTTTTTTTTGTTCCTCAGCATCCTTTAATGGGAAAAGTAATCTTAAGGTCCATATTTTGCATAATAGTCTAATAATAGAAATATTCTACTGAGTACTATTTGCTGTAGTAATTTCCATCCACATTTCATAACACCCAAGAAACATCTAAGGTTTTACAGGCTGTTCCTGGGTGAAAAGAGGTTTTTGTATTAATCTAAACAGTGTGAATTTCATCCCAGCAGTTGGATATCCTAAGCACTTTTATAGCAGGAGACATCTGTATGGATTTGTGGATCTAGCTTTAAGTAAAATCCATAATTTAATTATCATATGCAGAATTAGTTTTTGTCTTCTAATGAAAGTTCATATACTGAGAAAGAAAGAGAGAGTAATGGATAAGAAACAAAGGAACAAGCGTAATAGGATGTGGAGAATACTACACACTTTTTTTTTTCTTTAAGGATCTTCTTTTTTGTGTTCCTTCTCTGTGTAGATTTCTGTCCTTTCTCCAACTGTAAAAAAGATATAGACAAGTGTCTTTGTGCTATAAGGCCTTTAATAGGTTGCCTCATAGAAAAAAAATAAGAAAAAAGATGAAAAAAAGGTATTTATATCTCACTAGACCTTTTATTCAACTGAATGTTCATTAATGTGTGACATGTATAGTACTGAACGTGTCTCAAAAGAAAATCTTAGTATTGCAGTACAAAGAAGGTGGGTCAAAGTGTACCAGGGTATATCAGTATTAATTTATTTCCTTCTCTAATTAATATCTGACTCACCAAAGATCTATGCCATAAAATACTTTTCCAGACTTGTTGCTACTCTAAGAAGAATTGAAAAGATTAACACGGCTGAAATAATAATCAGCGTACAATAACTTTAACTAAGGTCATATGTACAGAATGTGAATGACTAAAGTTGGAAAAGCCATAAGTTACTCAGACTACCATTAGACATTCACATATTGCTGATGGATAAGATGTTTGTTAATGTTGCATTTTTAAAGAAATTTGCTATAAAAATAAAGGAATAATTTGAAGCTACTGAAGCTATTTAGACAAGAATCTAGCAGGTTTCAAATAGCATATAGCCAGAATAGGTTCAGCTGTATAATGTATTTAAAGTTATGATGTAATCAGATAGTGAAAGGAAATAGAATTTTGTGAAGTGCAAGTACGTTCCAAAGAATTAATAAGGAAATTCTTTTTCCTGATACTTAAAGTGTCTCTATAAGCTACAGTAGGACTACCAAGTAAATTATAAAGCATATGCATGAAAGTGGTGTTGAAATTATAATAAATATTAAAATACTGGGTTTTACTGATATACTTTCATCCAGAGCTACATGATTTCTTTCATAAGAATGAGTAATTAAAAATATAAATGATGTAAAAATTCAGATGTGTAAGATACCTTCAGGCTTTTCCTACAGCAACTTGACTCCAGACAAAAAATATTGATATTATCTACCTATTATCTACTGTTTGCAGATGACACTAAGTTGAGAGAGAGT
>NW_010156072.1:0-7343 GCF_000695765.1 Mesitornis unicolor
AACCGAGTGATTCTGTGTGTGATTGTGTGTGAAAATCACACTTAACCCACAGGTATTCCAGTTGGGAAGGGTTAAGTATTCAGTAGTTCCAATAAATGCTTTAACGTTATGTTCCTGAATTAAAATACAACCACACAAGTTCAAAGCAAGTCAGGCTGGAATGGTAGAGGGCACTTGGAATGCTACACACACCCGTGACAGTTTAGCTTGTCATTAAAAAGCAAATATAACTGCGTGAGATGAATGCCAAACCACTTCATTATGTAAAGCTTTACATGATGCATAAAATTATTACCAACTAATGTTTAAATATAAGCAAGACACTCCAGACCAGCTCAAGGATACAATTTAGACATTGCTCAGAAATAAAAAGGGTAACCTTTGCCACAAAAAGCAGGTTTTAAGAATTTTGGTTTTTTTTAATAATAATTAGATCATCAAGCAGGAAAATTCCCCAATGATAGCCTTGCAATCTGCAATATCAAATGTAATCTGATATGATATCCATCACTTGCCCTCATAAAAAAGTCCCTATGATTGTAGATAGACAGAAAAATGTTGAATTTCTGAAAGGGACAAGACCTCGAGTACCTGACACAGAAGACAAGAAGTGATATACTACTGCCAAACATTGGGTAACAACTGCAAGACTCATCTCCATATTTCAAGCCTGATGAAATGAAGCTGAATTTTTACTTAGCACCTATTTGCAAGGTTCTAAACTATTTTACATGCATACACTAAACACAGCAAATGGAAATCAGCAGTTTGATGAGCTTTTCCACTTAGGGATGGAATTCTGAGGGGATTTATGACTGACACCAGCTGGAATTGCAGCTGAATACTGAACTTATGCTTCAAGAGCAGCCACCACTTCTTTAGATTCCTGTGAAGTACAAGTGAGCCATGAATTTAAATTCATTAGAAATGGGTACCTTTGATATATGGTTAAAGAGAAAAAGAGTTTTCTGTAAATGCCAAGAAAATGATTAGGCAACATGCAGTGTCAGAAAGAATATGAAGACGTGAAATATCATTGTACGAATAACATTTGCTATCAAAATGGCCTATTCCGATCATAGAGCAAATGTAAGACCATGTAAAGGTAGATGTATGGAAGAAGGCAGTTCTGGTTGCCCTTCAAGTCAGCTGGATGCAAGGCAGTTCCAGGCAGTTGCCTCAGCTTGGGATCAAGGCCTTGGAAAGGGAGCCCATCTAAGATTTCCAGACTGGTGTTTGCTTCAGCATCAGCTTGGGCAGCGAGGAAAGCACATGTTAGACTACCTACACTTGAGCATTTTGACATATTCTGAGATGACCAGCACACAGATACCCACATGTGTACCTCACCCTAGAAAAACCCCAACTACAGCACATTTCTGTGAAGGTGATAAACCTTAAGGTCAGAATCCCCGAGTTCAGAGAAGCAGAAAGGGCAGACTTACAGACAGCATTAACAACCAACGCACTCAAGTGCCAGGCCTCCAGATACGATTGCCACCTCCTGATATCACAAAACAGATTTAAAACCAATTAGCATAAATGGATCCAAATTGAGAAGACATTAATTTTGTGCCATTGCCTTACCACCTAAAACCTCAGAACTACTTGGATAACACTAGTTTCGTGAACAGAATCTTTTACTAAGGGTTTGTGCACACTTTTGCTATTTCATACCAGGGCCAATAATCTGTTTGGAAATTATTCTCTCTGTAAGGCATGAAAGCACTACTATGTGATAGCTTTCAGTTTGGTGACCCTCTTGATCTTGATACCACACTTTGAACAATAGCACATAATACAGAAAGTGAATAGATTTTCTTTTTGCTTAGCATAGAAAGCATATGTTGATACCCAAGGGCTAATGGTCACCGTAAAGCAGATCCCCTTTTGCTATAAATCCCAGAAATCTAGTTTCTGTATAAGGAAACCACTCTACAACACGTTCTTTGGAGGCGGTCTAAGAGGAAGAGATAGAAGATTCAGAAACAAATCAGAGAGCCAGGGGAAAAAAGTCTTAAGAAGTCTGATGAAACAGGATGAAAGTCCGATTGATGAGACACATTACTTCTGTTCCTGCCAGCTTAAAGAAATTTGCTGAAGCACAAAGTACATATAGTTGGCAAAGGAAGCATGCAGTTAACTGCCTGATGAGAAAGGGAGGCAGAGCATTCATCTTTTCTTCTGTTAGCCAATAGTTAACAGTGGTGAGACTTATTTAATCTTGTGTTTTCTCTGAGAGCAGATAAAACTGCATGGAGTTATAAGCTTTGCTGCTACCCTGTGCTTGTGGGGCAGCACTAATAGGGTACTGTCACTGCTTGGGGCAGCTAACTTTCTGTGCTCATGCTGGAGGACTGGTATCTATAGGATCCTTATGGCTCGCCAGCAAGTAGGAGAGAAGACAATAAATTACTCTGAACTGGTCTGTGTGTGTGTTCTTGATTTCAGTTTTACCAACGCAGGATGGATAGATGCATAAAGCAGACCATGCAAATTCTCCTCTAAATATCAACATTCTCCCAAACATTTCCATTCCTGCCCTCTTTTTCTGAACTACACCAGAGTGCTATGAGCATATTCTTTTTTTGTGTCACATAAAACCCAAAACACTGTTAAAAGATTTTTATTACCAACAACCTCTTAAAACGTTCTTTTGGAAATCTATTTTGATTTTCCAATGCTTTGTCCCTTCCTAATTCTGTCATATCCCCCTTTCAATCACAGGTCTGCTCACACTTCGCTTCCAATTCTTTGTCTTGCAACCAGTGTTTGTCTGTGATGTAGAGGATAAGGGATTATTCAGCAGAACACAGCGGTTACTCTTTAAAGCAAGTTAAGAAAGATGTTAAGATACTGCTCTCCCTTACATCACAGTTTAGAGTGAAAAATAAAAACTGCCTATAAAGTGAAAGAACTGCTTAGAAAAATGTAATATGGAAGGCTGCCTGGAAAGCATGTTTTCTTGTTTGCAGGCTTTATTTACTTGTTTATTTATTTTAACTCAGCTGGGGATGAAGCTTATACATATGAGGAGTTTCTCACACTGGGGGAAGCTCACCAAAGTAGACACTAGCATCAGTTCTAGAGCTGCTGATAGCAGCGGGAAGTTGGTGTATCTCTTTTCTAGTCCAAGCAGCTCACCCAGAACTTGACTGAAGGCTCTGCCATGAGCCTGTGCAACTCCAGCCTGGAGGCATGAGCATATTGTGCTGCGGAGCTTGGAGGATGCGCCAGAGCTGGGAATATCTCAAAGCCAGAAACCCCAGTTTGGGGAACACCCACCCTCCACCAGTGGACACCACTGCTGAGGAGCCTTCAACAAGATGAGATGCACAGCAGGTTTGAGTCATCTTCCTTCTGCCCCCATCTTATTTCCAAATATCCCTGAGAATAGGTAAGCACCGGTTTTCTCTCACCAAGATGCTGCACAACAGGAGGAATCTGTGCCTACACTTTTCTCTGCTTTACATGTCTAGAATAGTCCTCTGGGCGTTTCACCTGGTGGAGTATCTGACCATGCTGCCAATATTGGAGTATGTTCATCAATCATAAACAATAAACCTAGTTACAAACTCAGCTACACTTGACAGTAATACCAAACTAATTAGATACTTTCTAGAAATTTGCCATATTCTATCACTCTGCTTTGCTTTCAATACCTGATTCTGATCTTATGCCAGTTTTGCAGTGACACAACTAGTATGACTTCAGTGGAGCCAATGCTGATTTGTAGCAGCAGGCAATCAGAATAAGGTTCTTACTTTTCCTTGGCAATGTGTCCCTGGGGAAAGCTTGTCCATCTCCAGCAGCTGTTGCTTTGCTACATCTGTCTAACTTTCCTTTTTAATGTCCATTTTTTCACGTTTTTTTAATGTCAATCAGTGTGAGATAACATCATTCAGTTTTCCCCTCTTGCAATCAAGTTTTAGCAATCACAGCCAGATGTTGTTTTCATTACAACCCCAACCCCTTTTCAATAAAGTTTCGATGTTTAACTATCAAAAGCATTCTTTACTTTCCTTTCAATTGCCAGAACTTAATGCCTTCATAATCTATTTCACCCTGACATCCTGTCTGTCTACAAATACGGCATGTTTGATCACCCCTCCATGTTTGCCTTTGTGTTCTTTTCAGTTTCTTTTCCTGTTTCTTCTGCACAGTGTACTTTACCCTCAAACCAGGTCAGTCCAAAATGCTACAATGCATCTCTCTGTCTAAAGATATTTAGAGATCATTAGAGAGCAGGTGGGAGAGGGCAGGTGGAGGCAGATGAAAATTTATCGATCTGAACTTTAAAGAACTGCTTGATCCTTTTCTTTCAACATTCTGCACATACTGAGGAGAGATATAGTTGATACATTCAGTATTATACTCTGTCTATAGAGATAAGTCCCTTCACAACTCAACCTGCATTTGATTTTAAAGTTATAAAATACAGACTGTTCGGCATCTAAGGAAATGTTTCTATAAGAGATGAAAAATAAAATACCTTAAACAAAATCACCACCTCCACATCACGCATTGCTCAGGGGTTCTTATGTGGCTACATAGTTGTGCTAACAAGAGGATATAGCCTTACTCATGGAGGAAAGTAAGAACAGAAGGTCAAATTCCTCTCTGCAGAATGAGGGGTTTAACATGTACAGTCAAAGTGTCAGGAATTCAAGTAAGCCTAGAGCATGCACGGTGAACGAGTAAGCAGAAAACAATTTATCTGAATGATTCCATGAGCTATGTAATCATTTCTGTCTTGAGTGCAGGCCAGGTTTGCTCTCACCAGTTCTGAAGCAAGGAAAAGAGCCACGGCCAAGCCTTTACTGTTGTATATTTGCCAACTCATAGCTATTGAGCAATGACTACACTCTCCTGTAGGAGCTGTCTGGCTCTTAGAAATGTAGGTTATTGTAATGTGTGTCAGATACGAAAAAGGGGTTTCAGAGCTAATCCTGTATTCAATTTGATTGCAAGATTAATTCCTAAATGGTGCTATATATGAGAAGATCTGTCATATATTTTCTTTCTGTAGAGTACAGGGTATTGAGGCTCCAATCTTGCAATTCAATCAGCAGTGGCAGTTCTTACGTCCAAGAGGACAGGCACCCAGTTCCAATGAGTTAATGATAGAGGCTACATCCATATAGATAAGATTTAAGGACTGGAAGTATTCTGAGGGAAATTTATATTCCTTAAAAAGAAACTTGAAAAGGACTGAGAATTGGGCTCTAATCAGCACTGGCTTTACTCTGTAGTGGTTTGAAGAATCTGGCACATGAAGCCAATAGGAAATGAGACAATGAAGGTATTTGTCATTGTGCATCTTGTCATTACCTGCATTGTGCCAACTGCTGAAAGGAATGGAGGGTGGCGTAACAGCTGCTAACCAAAGAGCGGGCAAGTGTAGAATTACCTGGTTTATTTCAAAGATTTCTCCTAATCTTTTACTGCAGAAAGAAAACCCAACTTGTTAAATTAAAATACATCAGGGAACATGATTGAACAGCTAAGTAAATTACTCAACTCTCCTTTTCAAAATTCCATTTCCATTAAAACTTCTGCAGTTTCTTTGCTAAGAGCAATGACATTTAACAGGATTCTTTAGATCACTTCAGTAATGCAATGTCCTAATTACAGTAAACGCTCTCTGTACTTTACCAGGAGCTTGAAAAAATTGATTTGATTTTTCTTTTCATTAGCAAAGGAAACAAAAAAATTAAAGCCATGGTTACACACAGGTTGGAAAACAGAGCTACACATTATGCTCAGGAACTGCTATGAAGAGAAAAGTAAAGCTGAAGAGAGGTCTAAAGAAATTGAGTATTTGTTAACATAACAGAAACAAATGTATAACCCACTTATAATGCATTTTGGATACATTTTAATATAGTTTAGAGCTTTTGTGGGGGGAAGTGCTTAATTACAAGTATTTGGTGCTAAGTACTCACATTTTTATAAGGAAAAGACAAATATAAAAACACTGGCTGTACAGTCAAATACTCTCAGCCACCGGCCACACGGAGAAACTCTAGCTGGTGATCAACCTCTCATGGTGGACTGCTTACAATGGTAACGTGAAGACTGTTGGCCAGATTCTTTGCTTTGGAAGATTAAAGGAGCTCAGCAACAATGTCAACAGCAGGCAGAACACATTCCACTTGCGCTGTTTCATTTCTGCAGATGCGTCCTTGGGTGCAGTGCCTACATCAGCATTTTGGCTAAGACTGACTGGGACATGCACCTGGCTTCTCTGCACTTGCCTGGGGCCAGGACAAGATGCCTCACTCTCTTATGCTCATTATAGTAGTTGCTAAAAAGCACCAGGTAAGGTTTCTGATGTAAAGTCTAACTAAGGCATATTTTTAATAACATGGATAGACTAAAAAGTGTTAGGAGCAAAATACCAGCCCGCGGGTGCTGCTGGGAGATAAGAGTGAACACGAGCTACATCTCTTTTGCCTTAGCTCCAGTTTGCTACTTGATAATAACACTAAACGTGGTTAAACTGGAAAGTTCTCAGTTTCAATCTGAGACTCCAAGGCCAGATATTTTACAGCCTCATTTGCCCACACTGTCACCAGGCTCAATATTAACTTCTTAAAGTTATGGTGGTGAGCTGGTGACTTTGTGTTACACATCTCCAGTTGCCTGTCATAGCTTCCCCCACCACGTGGAGAGGAAAGGAAAGATCCTCCTGGCATTTATGAAAAATCGACACCCTTTATAGGCAAGGGAAGGACAGACTGGCTTCTCAGCAACAGGTAGCTAAGAAAAATAAGCAAGGCACTTCATTTCCTCTTTCTCCTATTCCCCACCTATTTAGCAGGGTTGAAAACTTTCACAGCTCAGGGTGCTGCTATTGTGAAAATAAAGCCAATTTATGCTTATGAGGCATTCAGTCACTGCAGCAATTATGGCCATGTGTTAGATAAGTGCTTTCTGTGAAAAGTATTTTTAAAATTGTGGAGCCCAAACAAATACTGAGCTAGGAATAAAGAAACAAGGTAAGATAATTTCTCTGCTGTCACATTTTTGAGTGTTGCAGTGAAGAGAAAAAAGTCACTCAACTCTAACACATCTGACAAATACGAATTACCCAATTATCTCTATAAACATTTTCCATTCCACTATTTGTTTTCCTTTTTAAGGTCCAAACTTGCAAACTTTTCTCAAGCACAGCTTGCTCTACAAGATAGTCATGTTTTGTTGGGGAAAAGATGCCAGGTCCTGGGCACTACGGTCATATGAAGGAGGAATGAAGTGCACTATATAAATGAGCTTAAGATAAGAAATAGAGCAAGCCTTATATTCCATTCCAGTTTATCATTTGGTATTCACTTCAGCAG
>NW_010156072.1:7374-32133 GCF_000695765.1 Mesitornis unicolor
GTATTTAAAGACTGGATCAATTGCTAATGCAGAAAGTTTATCCTAAGGTGAAAATTAAGAAAATCAGTTACAAGAGCTGGGGTTTTTTTTTTCCTTCTGTTTCAGTATTATTATGTTTTTTAGATTGATTAGTAAGTGAGAGCTAAATAAGAGGAGAGGAGTGAGCCCTCGCTCCTTACTCAAGAACACTCTTGTTTTCTCAACTTTCCCCCTCTGCCAACAATACTGTAGCAAGTAAGCCTGCGAGCAGAAAGGGCATCTGAAAGGGCTTCTGCCCTCTCCCTCCTATGCAGGAGGATAAGTGTAAGGCAAGGCAACAGCAATTCAAGGATATGGCTTTTTAAGATGAAAACCTTTGGACACTTCTGCTGTACATTCTCTGGAGCTCTATTCCTCTTGCTATAGAGAGAAGATAAATATGAGCTCATTTCCTATTGAAGCACATGAAACGTAAAATAAATATTGCCATACATGCAGAGGATTTCATTTCCTGTAACAGCATCCAAACACCCTTACCAATGTTTACCTCACTACACCAAATCAATTTTATTCTTGAGTAATAGAGTCAGGTCATCAACTTTACAGGATATTCTCTCAATGAGCTGTCAGATATATGCCAGGATATTTCAGGTGGTGTTACTGAGCTATTTGCTGGCCTGCCTGAGCTGCAGTGCATGAAACACAAGCTTAGGATAACTCGTTGAGCATGGGGCTCCCTACCCAAACAGAGACTGCATTGAACCAAAAGTATTGGGGTATTTGATTAAATATCACATGTCCACAAACTCTTTTGTGTGCTACTGAGAATCTTGAGACAAAGATCATTACAGTAACTTGAGCCTACATTCTCATCCTGCACACACGCAGCCCCAGTTTTACACTGGACATTTGGCAGGACCTGGCATCTCTCTGCTTGTTTCACTGCCCACAGGGCTCCGTCTGGCCTCCCACAGCAGCCCCCATCCCTCCTCATCTCCCTTCCAAAGGCACAGGTCTGAAATGGTCCCGCAGACTTTGGAGGGAACAGGATCTGCTGCTTGTGCAATTAAAGGCTGCAAGAGAAACTGGGTGCTTCGTATCCTTACCCTCTAGCCTTGCTCCCTAGTTCCTGTTAAAAGATCAAAGGTGAGGGAGGGAGAAGAGGATCTCAAGATGAAATGGCAGGGCACAGACCTGACCCGCTGCCATTCTTATCTTCTGTAATCATTCAGCTACTTTCCACGTGCCCTGCCTTGCAGTAAAATCAAGGAATGTAAAGGAGTGCATCTGGCCTTAAGCTATTACTTTGCTTTAATTCTTTTTCCCAAAGGAAATTTGCTTCAACAGTTTGATATGAATATTTTTTTAAAGAATAGATATTAGCTGCTTCCTGCAGATAAGACTTCTGAGTTTTAAAGCTCCCTGTTTTCAGTCCAATACTTTGATTAAAGGTTTCAAGAGATTCATTTTGGTCATCTTACCTTCTTTTCTCTGGAAAGTGGTAAAGGCTGCAGTGGGGAGGAGGGGAGTGGGTTGGGGAAAGCAGCAAAAAAAAAGTCCTAGAACAGGATTTCCATTCCACTCAGGTTTTGTGTATAGTTAAATATCCTTTGTCCCTTATTAATTTCCTTTTCCTTTCCCCTGTTGTTTTTCATTAAACTTGTTATAGTCTTAACTTCCAACCTTGTGTGAAGCATCTTCTTCTCTATTCCCTTTTTTTAATCCTCCCCTGGGAGGATAAGGGAAAATAGAGAGAAAATCCTGCTCCCTGGGCTTGCCCTGAGCCTTAAATGGAGACAAGCATAAATTTATCTTTAAGTGTTATTTCACAGCTTGCCAATAACAGCAAGTATAACATGATCCCCCACTACTGCTGCATTAAGATACAATAGGTGGAATATTTTTGTTTGTTTGGATTGGATTTAAAGAGTCAATGACAGCAGCTACTACTTAGTTCTAATGCAAATGTGGATTTCCTTTCTTTGATCCCAATGTTTGCTCCTTGCAATTAAAAACCAGCTCATCACCTAGTTTCACATCAAGTAAATAAATAACTCTTGTCTCCTAAATGAAAATCCACTGTGAAACTTCAAAATTTTGATGCATTTTGGAAATTCCATACAAAAAGTTTTTCAGGCTTGATATTTTTAAAGAAAACGCTTTTTGAAATAATTCAAATACCTCTGCTATACAAAACAAAAGTACTTTTTGAGATGCCTATTGTCTATAAATTCTTCTGTAACTTCTATCAGCACATTTTTCTTTAACTTAGTTACCTTATGACAGTATTTGACAACTTAAAAAGGTTCAAAATACACTCTTGCCTTCCACAGCAAACAAGTTTGCTATCTAATGGATGGCAAGATACCCACTACAAATTCATATCCACCACTGTATACAGGAAACTAGAGTACTTGCATTTAACCTGAAAATCCTCTTTATTCACTGCCATTCAAATAGCACCTGAAAAGACGTCCCTCCATCTGGGAAATGAGAAACACACGTGTATTAGTTTCCTGGCTCAGGTGCCATGATTCACTATTCCCAGCATACAACAACCACGGTTCCTTTAGCCTGGAGTATCTCCTGCATTATTACACTACTTTTCCAAGAAAGCAATCACGGTACTACAGTAACAACTGCAGTCTGTGTGGCTGCTGAAGACTACTGCTTTCTTCCAAACACAAAGTTAAGACAGAAGATAAGTATGAGGGCAAAAGGAAAAATAAAACCAAAAAATGAATGAGCCTGAAGAATTATAGTTGTTCTCCATTGGTGATACGGCTAACCTTCTCTTGATAGTGTAGGAGTATATTTAGGGTTCAGCTGAGTCTTTAAATTGACTTCGCAATAAATGCTCCTCATTTACATTTTTATGATGCAAAAGCTATGTGACCAACAGAAGGTTTTGAGTTTTATCCTGGTAAAAAAAGATTTTTTTTCCTTTAAATGCTCTCTCTTCACTTTCACTTAAAACTTTAATTACTAAAAATTTCCTGGATGGTTTCTTTTAAATAAGCTTCTTATTTGCTCACAGATCTCACACATACCCTTGCAGATATGCTTTTCTACAGTTCAAACCACTGTACTTAGTGAAGACCTCAAAAATTGCTATCACTGAAAACCTGGCAAAATAATTGCTCTGATCTGCACACAGATGCCCTCTCTACACTGCTCTTTTGCCCGCTGCTTCTCCACAAGCTTGCCATGAGTGCGCTCCTCACTCATAAAGACAGCATAGTTTGTTTCTCAGAGTTTGGCTAGAAGTCTGCCAAAGGATATTCATCCACTGATGTTCTCTGAGAAAACTGACAGCATTTTTATTCCCATCAGAACTGGTCACTTAGTTGATTATGCTACATAATGAGTGATAGACTGAGCCACATGTTATAACTCGCATTCCCCAATGACTCAACATCAAGACTTTCAGTCTCTTTTCAAAGCTTATAGAAAAAACAACTGTTATATCTCCACTCCATCACGGGTCCCTTTAGGCCAAGATGAAAAGCAGATTCACATTTATCAATCCTTGAACAAGAAAACTATCAATCACTGAAAATACTTAATGCAAAACAGTGAAGAATGTTTGCTAAAGGCAAACAGTACTGAGCACGGAGTTACGCAGGAATACAGGGTAAAGTCAAATACTGATTGTCTCTGCAGATATGCACAACCTATACATGACACAAAGACACACTGCCCTTTGCCTAAACAAATCAAGATCTATAAATCACGCTGACACTCACCACAGTTAAACTCTCTCACCTGAGAAATTACAGCATTCTTGCTGTTTATGACTTGCAGGGGTACAGCGGAATAGAGTTTGTCCTTGTGAAATTTAACTATTTCCAGGGTGTTTTCAGAGGTCTGGCAATACCAGCAAGCCTTACCATGTTGCTGTAAGGAGTGATGACATATTGGTGCATGGTATGCTGTGGAATTGTTATTGCTGGAACAGAGTACTTGCAATTTTTGCCTTGCCAGCCAACCAAGGCAGATCGAAGACTGCTTGTTTACACCCAGCAACGTATTTCTCTAGAAGAGTTTGCCATACTAACTCTCACTGGCCAATTTTAATGAGACCAATTTGTACTGAAAAATGGATTAATGATATAAGGCAATTACTTAGCACTGCATGTGTGCAAGTAAAACAACTTTTTCAGGAAGGGAATAGAGAAAATCACCTCTAACAAGGTCTGTGCACATAACCTAATCTCGTTTGTTCTGTGGGGTTCCTAAGATGTCTATTATAACTATATCCAATTCTGAATTTCGGTTATTTCCTACATTCAAAGAAACCAGCCTTTTATTGACTACACTGATCTCTCAGAACAGGAAACAAGATATTGCTAAAACTAAGGTCCACAGACAATTAGCATGAGCTACATTTACTCACTAAGTCATGTACTTCAGGCTCTGCAGCACCAGGGAAGTCTTTGAAATGTGTCCTAAGAGACTACAACAGTATTTCAAAGACCCCTCAAATTCCCACAAATTTAGGCATAGATATCCTATGCAACTGAGTGTCTCCAAGAGATACTCTGTAAAAAACAACTTTTGACAATTAAATTATCACAGGAAAAAGATCAGAAGAGGTAGTATTGTGAAACCAATTTATTCATCCCTGAGGAACATTAGCAGGGTGACAGACTGGCTACTTGAAGACTGCTGTGTTGCAACTGATTGACTTCAATATCTGGGAAGGTATAAATGCAAACTTTGGTTTTAGCTGTTCCTACTTTTCTGTGACTTTCCCTGGTATTTAACAAGTGACATGACAGCTTTTCTTCTGGTTGGTGAAACGTAATAACTTCATGACCTCAGACTTCCATCATTGCATTAAATTTGGTTAAAATAGGCTAACAGTTATTTGGTACAGAACAACAAAAAATACCGATTTGTTTACATAAGTCTAAACCTGATCCAAATACCACTGCAATTTTTGAAAGCATTCCAAAGTTTAGATTCACAAAATGTTAACCTATATATGAACAGTGACATATTCATGACTGCTTGCAAGCTATCAGGAACATTCTCAACAAATCACTGAAGTACAATGTATTTTCCTTCATACTCAGGTGCTCTCTGACCAGGCAGAAGAGTTTGCTATCCGCTCTTGATGGTTTGGATCAATCCATCGCAGCAGATTGGGTTGGAGTAGTCTAGCGTACAGATGGGGCTGTTCTAACATATGCCAACTAGCTCTAATCTGACTGCACGGCCAGATAGCTGAGGACCATAACTACCTCTGATTCTCATTACAATGCTATCCTAATTTGAAATGGAGGTACTGGTGTAGCATCAAGAGAGGTGAACCCTTTATCCGCTGGGAAAACACCACTTGTAGAAACAAACTGAACAAGAAAAGCATTGGCACAAGGTTGATTTTTGGGTACGTGCCCACCAACATTTATGTTCATTTTTCCCCTGCATATAAAAAAAAAGGCAAACACAGCTCTCATTCTGGTACTGCATTTTGGGGCCAGCTCTCAACTACAAATTATTAATTCCAAATGAGCTATAAGCATAACTCAAATGCAGCCACATGGTAGAACAGTTTTGAAAGAGAAGCCTATAGTAGTCAGAATGTGGGAAATTAGCTTAGTGAAGTGCGAGCAGCTGCATTCTTTGGTCTGAAGACTAAAGCAAAATGAACATGAATTAAAATTTTTGGGGAAATATTTGTTAAGATACATATTGGATTTCTCTCTGATTTTGGCGAAGTTTCTAGTGGTCATATTTCAAGAATAGCTTCTGTGGCAGAACTTTCAACTGAGTCCAAATGGGGAAATGCTGAAACTCTCATGAGAAATATCTACTTCTGTGACACTTCCTGCCTTATGTTTAGAAGAGAAAGGAGTGAACCAGCATCTAAAATGACTAAAACTAAATATTTGATGATTTGTGTAAATAGAGAAGCAGAGAGAGAAAAGTGCCACACAGTGGTCACTTGAATCACTTCATTTTTCCTCATTATTTGCTCCCAACTAGGCCAAAGCTGCCAAAGGGAATGCCTAGCAGAAGCATTTGAAACATCAGCTCCCTGGTGACCTATACATCCCTATGTGGTTATATACTCGACTCATGTCAATCACTGCAGCTTCTTTTAAATCAGTGCTGCTATGTTCAGCATCTGTCCCAAGAATTTCAGATTCTGTTTTCTCCTTTTGAGCAGAGCCAGTAGCACTCATTTCTTTCATTATGGTGTGGTAGCAGCTTCAGGTGAGTAAGAGTTATGGTGACAGTCACCTATCATGACAAAAGCTACTTATTACTTGCAACATTGTGCAAATATGAGTGGGATCTGGGCTATATCAAAGTAACCAAGGAGATTCTTCTTAGGCTTCAGTGCTGTATCATGCATAAAACAGCACCATTTGCTAAAGAAATAAGTAAGGTCAATACAGGGAGAGAAAGGCAGAAAACAAGTTTACAGACCCTGAGGCTACTGAAAAGGAGAGGGCGGGCGCAAAAACATGTTGTATAAATGGCTCATTTAAAAACACAAATTCAGTTTGTCTTATGTTTCATAAGGTGTAGAAGGAGAAAATTTTCATCTGTCAGAAGTACCTGGCCTTTAAGCTGGGAGACAAGGAAACGTCAACAAGACAAACAGCAAAGATTTTCACGCTTTTGAGCATGATCATCATTAGATGCTTTGTAATAAATGAAAATTTGCTGTTTGCTGAAACCATACTTTTGGCCAGTTTATCAATCATAGAAGAAATAATCAAGAGGAACCTCTAATGAATACTGCATTTCATGATGCCAACATTCTGTTCGCACTGCATTTCCTGAGGGTGTTGCTAGTGACCCCCTCACTATGCTTATGCATTACATGGCTACCTCTGTTGTGGTGATGGCCAGGCTTCCCTCTCAGGGCTACAGTGTGTGCCTCCATGGTTCACTTCCATGGTTCACATGGCTCAAGTCTAAACTCTCTTTGAATTTAGATTAACTTCTATAACTATGAAATAATAGAAATTTAGAATCATAGAATGTATTGAGTTGGAAGGGACCTTTAAAGATCATCTAGTCCAACCCCCCTGCAGTAAGCAGGGATACTGTGCATGTATATTATCAAAACATAAGCACCTCATGTAAGCATCATATTTGCCTTCGAATAGTCACTTCATGCAGTGTAGGAATTAATCACAAAAGAGAGTTCACTACAGCAGACCTGCTTTGCCAGATACTCTCATACAACAGATCCTGAAGATGCGTGGATGTTTAGACAGAACAGCATTAGAGAAGAGGAACGTGGCTTTGAATGACATGGCTGCTCAAGGCTAACTTCAACTGTTGCCTTGAGAGTAACTGCACAGAAATGCCTCATTGATCTTGATTTAAAACAAATAAACAAACACAACAACAAAAAATCCCCACACACCAAAAAAAAAACCTCAAAAAAAACCCCACACAGAGAGAAGTGGTCCACAATCTACTGCTTTTACTCCCTAGAAAGGCCCTGCAGACAGAACCTTCTCTTCCTGCCTTCCTGCCATCCTTGTCTGCAGTAGCACAGACTCTAGCTGAGCTTCTGCTTGGAAGCCCAGGGCTCCAAATGAGGAGGTGTTTTGTAGAGAGGCCCAAAGCTTGTCTCCCCAGGAGCTCTCAGTAGGAATTTCCACAGCAACATATCAAGGCTTTTAATAATAGCCTTTGTCCTAAGTGTTGAGATAATCTCATTTATTATGTTCATAAAGCTTTAAGAACATTTCAGGCGCTAGGTTAGTTCTAAAGGTAGCTACTTGTTTTCTGCTGCTTCTTTGTCATCTCCATTTCACTATAAGGGACTAAGTAATCTAAGCAGTATTTACTAGCATGACCTGTTCATCAGCAATATAATAAAAACTGCAGACTTCATTCACAAGTACATTTTCCTCGAGGGGGCTAAACGGTTATCAGAATGTAGCTCTTCCTTACAGCTCTGATGGACTGGGAATGAAGAGAGTCTTTCACCAGTACTTTCTCCATTTACATCTCTGAGGCATGTCAAAAATATCCAGCTTCGCCCCCCTCCACCCCACTAACTGACTTACAACCTTTTTTCCAACTTTGTGAAATCTTCATTTCTGGCAGTTTTCACAAGCTGCACTTCAGAGTTGTTCTATCTATGAGTGACTTCATCTCAGAACAGCCAAGATAAACCATTCCAGCTATTTCATAGCATTTCATGTATCTCTTGATAATTTCCAGATTCTCCTATATTTCTTATGAATCTGGTAACAGAGTATCATACATTTTAGCGATCTGCTGTTGTTTCACTCAATAGCCATAATGCGTGTTCTTCAACTGAGATTTTTCCAATTTATATTGAAGCTGCAATGCCTCTGATTACACAAGACTAAAAGCACTCCTGAATTGGCAAAATCTAAGATTTACTCCAAGCCCCAGTTAGTGTAAAGAAAAAGGCTTCAAATAGCATCATTTATTGAACCAGCAATTAGTATTCTACTTCACTGACCTTTTCAGAATGTCAAAGACCCATGAAAATAGAGGCTTCTTAAAAAATGAAAGACTAAAACATCCACTGTAGTTACACACCAGTTGCATAATACTCCCTCATATATTAATGTATGTATTGAAGAAAGAGGAGGATAGTTCTGTTCCATAAAGCTGGGACAAACAGGTAAGTTCAGGCAATGATATTAACAACACTAAATATTTTTTCAAATGTCAAAAGTCAATGTTTTCAGATGATGGGAATTATCCTGTACCCAGTACTCGAAAGATTTAATAGAGCCATTGATTTAGTTTCCTGGCATTAAGATTTAGGTGAGTTTAGGGTCAATTTTAGAAAAGAGGGGAAAAAAATCAAGGTAAAATAACATTCTGTTACATAGTTCATGCTCTGAAAATTTCTGAGACTTAAATAAGTTTGAGAACAGATACTACTAGCTAAATAGAACAAAAAAAATCCAACTGCTATTGAGTACATTAGTGTAATTTATGCATTCATAGAAGTGATAGACACATTTCTGAAAATCTTTAAAGTAGAAGTAATAATGGAGCTAGTCAGCAATTTACCACCGGCAATTAATCATTCTCACAATATTCACCACATTCAGTTTTGTTCTTGCTTTTCGAGGAAGTGATGATTAATTGATAAAAGTTTAGCAAGTGCACTAATAGCAGGTGCTTCTAATTGCAAACTCTCAGGGATAATTTGGTCTAAGCTACTTTATGCTAATTTGTACAGCATTAGTCATAACAGTCTGTAATTTTACTTTTAGAATAACTTTTTCCTATAGTCACTATAATCTAATTAAGAATTTTAACTAGTTATTTGTACGGAGAACACTGCTGAATCATAAGGCACTGCTGAGCCTGATTACCATAAACGATTAAAGAAGAGGTCCTTAAAATTATGCCCCTACCAATTAAAAGCCCTTGTAACTGGTTTCAGAGAGAGCTGTTTTAAACTACTTTTAATGATAACGTTTACCCTCATCTCAGTTTGAAACCCAATCCCATTGTTGATATCCCCCATCTTTTCTGAAGTTACCTTTTAACAGCAAGTATTTCTTCAGAAGCTGAGCAAAATCAGTGGAAAGAGCTGCATTCAGCTACCTGTTGTCCCTTTCTGCAGTTGCTATGTACCCAGAAGGCTCATTGAGGTAAAGAAACTCAAGATACTGGGCAAACAACTGTTAAAAAACTAGACAAAAAGCACTTACTTACAGCAGCCAAAGAGCTGAACAATGGAAATATTTATTCAGTTAGTCTTTGGGCAATTCAGCTATATTAGCTCTTGTTCTTTAAAAAATGAAACAAAACAACAAGCATCTTTACTCCCAAATTATTGCACAAAACATTTAATATTGTATTTTTTCAAGCAAACTGTGGTACATGCCAGGAATTGCTGTATTTTCATATGCACCATCTGAGACGTATCTGAAATGAAGCACTAATAGCACTGGGGCTCATACCCACGTATCACAAATATGATGGGAATACACTGCAGCTCCTCCCTCTCTCTCTAAACCATCTTCCAGCCCCTAGTCATCTCCCTGCCTTGGATTCCTCCTTGTTTCTGGTGGCAAAGATCTGGCTAGGTACACAGTACTTAAAGAAAGGAGTTAGATTATACCAAATGCAATTTGCATGCATGAAAATACAGCATCACCAGCAAACTGCAGAAGGACGATCGTAATTGCTAACAGCGTCAGCCAGCACAGAAAAAAGCTTCACATGGCCGTGAGTCACAAACTATGCAGATGGACCTCAGAGCCACATGGGAATGTAGTAAAGAGGAACCACGGCGCTCTGCAATCCTTGTGACCAAGGCCCAGTGACACTGGCTCCAGCATCTTGCTTGCTCCTGCCCTGCACAGCCAGCAGCCCCCGGAGCAGCACAGCCCTGCGGACAGTGGCGGGAGATGCTTTTGCCTGGACTGCCTACAAACTGAAAATCCTTTCATTGTGTCGTAAGCCCTTGTGGATGTGGTAACAAATCAAAATATTCCCAGGAACAAGTCCTTTTTTCAGTGCCATTTTACAGAGACAGCTCTTCTTCCAAAGAACATAGAAGAATAGCAACAAACACTGTATCATTCTAGATGGAGCAGGTAGATTTTTCACAGGGCATTTAAAGACCTGCTTTGATGTTTACTAGACTCGAGAAATGCTCAGGTTTCTTCCATGATACTGGATGAAGTTTTATGTCCTCAAAACATGAAAATGAATGGTCAGTTCAACCACACTTGGAAATACTTTCTGCATATACTCATTTTTCTTACAGAATTTCACAGTGTGAATTATATGACAGCTCAACAGCCAAGTTTGGTGAGTGCTCTCTGCATTACTGGTTGTCCCATTGGTGTGTAAGCTGCTCACACAACAGGACTGGAAGCAAGCCACAGCTAACTCCTCTGCTCTGCAGTTTTTAGTAACAGTAGGGAGTTAGGATGCAGTATTTGATTTGAAAACAGAAGCAGATGCCAAACAGATGTTCTTGCTGGGGCATGCAAAACTTTGTGCTATACATCTTTGACCAAAGTAACAGTCCAAATCTGCTAGCTAATAGCTAAGCCATCTTTTGCAAGGCTTTGGGAAAGAGCGCTGCAGTACAGACTAGGTTGCATCTAAGAATTGCTGAGCTTTGTGACTAGGATGGGAACTTCCCTTTGGGATGCTAAGGATCTTGCCTGTGTTTGCATTTACCCAGACTACAATAAATAAAATTAAAACCTAGGCATTGTCAGATGACTGTAAGAATAGGTGAAAATTATAGGACCTAGACTCCTATCAGACAAGGGTCATGCCATGTGCACAATGTCTAGGATTTAATATCTGAAACCAGCGTTTAAGCCAGGAGCCCAGATTTGGCTTCTCCAGAACAGCTCAATAAATTCCCTGCAGAAGAAGCACTTCAACTTAATGCTTTTTTCTCCTGCATTGTGGTTATCAAAATAGATACATTCACAATAGAGGTCCATTAGCATCTTTATCAACATTGCAAGTGGGCCAGGGAAGAACATTAGAGACTCACTTCTCTCAGTAGCTCTTTGAATTTTCTCTCCTCCCTTCAAATAGATGCACTTCTCATACCTCACCATTAAGGACTAGATTTCAAATTCCCTTGAACATAAATCATCTATTACTAATGTACTGATCTCAGGCAGAAAAATAGCTTATTTTTCTGCCTGAGATCTGCCCTTCACATGGCTTGAAAATATTTGTCAACTCAGTGGCTAAAAAACCGAAAGCCAGTGATTAGCTTGAAAAACCAATGTAAGCTCCAATTGCATTATTCTAAAATTTCTTATGCCATAAACATCTCTGTAGCACCCAAGTGCCTTCCAGTAGTGTACGAAGCAACCATGACTAACATCTGTCACGTGTCATTAGTACTCTTGTCCCTCAAGGGGAAAAGCATTTGCAGTGAAGTGTTTTGTTTTGGTAGGAATTCAACAGAAAAAAACTGCACACAGCTACATGTTTATCTTACAGGAACCAAGATCAAAGAGATGTATTTTGCACTTGGAGCAGAATATGATATCTATGAGGGTCCCAAGCTCTTGGGCAAATTAATAACATGGTCTTACACTGCCCCCTTTGGAAAATCTGCTTTCTAGCACAGGCCTTCATCATAAGAATGTTCCATTAGGTCTGAAAAGAAAGTTGTCAGCTTTCTAGGTGACTATGCCATGTTGTAGTGGCATGGCATGGTATTGGGACAGCGTGTTTGGTCATACTTAGGGAAAGACAAATAGGATTTGTGTCACCTTCATAGTATAGCCCAGTCCAGTCCTCTGCAGCCAACAACTGGACAATGACAGGAATGGAAAGAGTTTGCTTTAGTTGGAGGTGCAGCCTTTCACCAGCATCCACCACGAAGGCCTCAGACTAGCTGACTTGGTTAAACTTGGAGCATGCTTGTCAAAGCCCAGGGTGAGTCCCTCCCCAGTAGGAACATTCTCAAATGCTTCTTGTTAAAGAATGTTCAGTTTCACGTCTTGGCCCAAATCCAGATAGTTCTAGAACTGCAATATGAAGCTTCAATCACATTATCTCAAACGTGGTCAGCAATATTTTACTTAGAAGGAAGTATTTTAAAACTGGTCTCTGGTTTAGCAATGCAGGCTCAACCTGTAATTTCACAGTAAATGATCACTTCTTTACATGTAATGCTGGCTTATGGGACTGTCCTTGAAAACCTGGGGTGACACAGCATCGTCTGTGACAGATGGTAAAGCCACATGCAGTCACTATTTTTCATTTTGCTCCAGACAGTAGCAGGGATTTCCTGGTCTACCTCTCCTCAAAAGCCAGAAGAGGGTTTTAATTCATCAACCTATTTTTAGCCTGATGTTTAGCTTCCTTCCTTAGCGGCTTCAGACCAGCACACACCACCACATTAAACCACTTCCAACCCAGTAGACACCATCATGACACAGCAGTGGTTTATCTGCCAAAGCTTTCCAGCACATCTGCCTTTCCTGTGCTGGTAGCTTTGCTCATGCAGACATCATGTCTAGAACAGGTCCCTGAGCAACATCTATCAACTATCTCTGCCTACCCTGCTGCAAGGACTCAGAGCTGCTTACACGCAAATACAAGAGATCAAAACTCCAATAGAAGCTTGCCCTTGGAGGCCAATGCAAGAAATGGAACGAACCCATTCAGAGTCACCAATTTCAGTCCACGCAAGTTTGTCAGGGACTCAGACACCATATTTTAAAGGGTGTTTCTTTTTAATGTAATAAATAGCTGGTAAAAGAAAAATGTGCAAGTTTTTTGTGTTGTTATATTTCATATTTAGCTCTTTTCTCACACATGAACATTTTACGGCTGCACCCATGCATGGTGCATAGTTAACATAGTGACAGAAACACTAAAATACCTTTAAATACCTCTGTGGAGACATCTTTTTTAACTTCTTTGATGCAGCTGTATTTATAGCAATAGCAGATGCCAGTTTTTCAAGGCTAATTGTTTTGACTTACAATGATATATTCCATATTCCATGAAGTGTCCCTTATTTAATATGCTTTACTGAGACATTTCTCTTCTTACCAGTTTTATTAGTGCACAATAAATGGGTAACTGTGACTAAACATCTTGTTCTTAAAACAAAGAAAATCCTCTTTTTGGAATGTGATATTCATGCAAATTAAGAGGGAAATGGCATCAAGAGTAAGCGTGGGCATAACCTCCTTTCCCCTCACTAACTTCTGGTAGTGACAGATTGAGGAGAAGTCAGGTGCATTAATGAAAGAAACATTTTATAAAGCTGATACTAAAAAGCTATTCTTATACTAAGAGGAAAAATGGAAAAGGATGAGTTTGAGGGCCTGCATGAAAGTACAGTACAGCTGGCAGGAAAAAAAACCCCAAACCCCCAGAATACCACTGAACGCAAACACCCCCTCACCCCAGCTGAGTTTGTAAAACATCTCTGCTACCAATGAATCAGTAATCCTATGACTTCTCTATTTCCTTTGGGTAACTGCCTTGAAATACAAAAAGAGGAACCAAGGACTCCAGATTATGAGAAACCAACTCTGCCTGCTCTATTTTTTGTTGGTTTTTGTTATTTTACTCCACCCTTTGATTGTAAACATATTTGCCTGCAGCACAATGCAGCCCTGGTTTCAGTTCCCAAATGCCTTATTCTGTAAATGTTCAGCTTTGTAACCTTGGTATATAGGACTTCAAAACTGTGGAGATTGCCAAGAATGGGTGGACAGTTCATCCACATCCTCCATGTATATAGTATTTCCCTTAGGATACTGCATAATGTACTGCACTTATTGCTAAATATATTAACTCATGTTTCACTACTGACATCATCCTAAGCAACGCTGCCCTCTTTCACCCCCTGCTACAGTTGTAAATCTGACCTTCAGCATCTCCAATACAGCTTCAATTCTGCCTTATCTGAAATCACAGCCACGTCTTACCTTTCTGGTTCCTCATCAGGCTCATGAACTGATTGTTATAACAAGTTCAAGAATGCATATCCAACCACCACACTGGAAGATTCTTGAATGTGTAGCAACAGTCAGCACAAGAATAATTTCTGAGTAGAGCTCTCATTGTCCAGGCTCACTTCTTCCTTTACAGATGCCTCTTTCAGCGTATCTGAAGTTGTGCCTGTTTTGGTGCTCCTAATTTAGCTATTACTGACCTCTCGTCACACACTAACACCATCTAACTTCTACATCAGTACAACAACTTTATCTGTAGCAACAGCCAGGAAGTTTATTCAACTTTGCATCTTATTTCAAATCACAGTCCCGCTACCCTTTAGTCCTATGAATGGGTGATCTGCAGTAAAACAGTTTGGGGTAGTTTCATTAAACATACTGTGCAGATTAAAACGGTGTCACAAGAACGCTATTAACATACAATGACAAAACAGGAGAATAATAAGTAAGAAGTACCAGTATAGTCCTCCTCATGCTGTCCTATCAATGTAATAAATAATGACGAGTAATAAAAAAAACAACCTGTCCTTTCTTTGGTGGAACCTTCTGCATTCCAGAAATGTATTGTATTGGGAAATTATCCATTTCATTTGTGCATGACAATTCACAGGCTTGTAGCTAATTATTGTCATCAAACATGCATAAGCAGTTAAGAATAAAAAAACCCACCTGTCAAACCATAAAAATGAGTTAATCCTTTAAATATATACAGACAGTTTCTACAGAAACTGGAGCAGTCCAAAACTACTGTATCATCCATCTATATTGCAACGTCAGTACCTCAGAATGTGGACATCATTTACACATATCATGTTTCCTCAAAGTATGCCAAATTACAACTTACAAATCATATGCTCCTGTGCCATTCACTCTGTGCTTCAGTTCTGGCATACTGATTGCCATTTCCAGTTCTGTAGTGTCAGTGGTTTGCTTTGTTCAGTTCTCCTGTAGGTAGCTGAATAAACACTACCTATCTCATTTCTACAACAGTTGTGGCAATTCAGGGTCACAGAAGGCAACTTTCCTTGCTGCAAAGATCAGGAGTTGAGTCTTCCTCACACATCTTGTGAATTTAAAGAATTAAGATTTTTCTGAATCTCAGAGTTTCAAAGTTCTCTCCTGCCAGAGTTAGACACACTTTAAGAAAAGCCCAAGATTTCACAATATTCTCAAGAAAAGTACTAAATATTTCCTGACTCGCCTCAGGAATGAAAGACTTGGCAAAGTGTCCAGCTCAGAGTACTGTAAATCTGGATCCTGAGCTTCTGCGCATTTTGGGCTGCATTTCAAACTAACATACCTTACCATATGATTTATACTGACTCTGTGCAATAAAAGTAGTTCTGGACAGCTTGATCAGGCCTCTGTTGTCCTTGCTCACCTCTCTTTCTCTGGTTCCTACCCCACCAAAAAACCACTCACACCCCAAAAAACCCTCCCACATATCCAAAACTAACACAAAAACTCGAAACACATGGACTAGCTGTAATTAATAAAGCAAGGTTTTTCTGATGTAACTGTAATTGTGGCACATTTCTGTAGAACTTCTGAATATGGCAGCTCTCTCTTTGGGCTGAGACACTTTTAGCTCTACAATTTAAAGGGCTTTTACTTGGTACAGTCAAAATAATAAACATTCTTTCTCTGAACAAGTTCCCTCTCTCCTCAAATCCTCCAACAAGCATGTCAAAACTGTGTTGTCCATCTTTGGGACAGTGAAAGGAACTTTCAAGTGGAGAACTGGCAGAATCTTCTGTATCCTTTTCTAGAAGGACCTCTGTTTGCTGATTCAATTACCAACAAAAATAATCAATTAGTAGGATTCCTAAAAATGTACTACATTTGGATAAACTTTGATTTCTACAAAGTTTATGTTAAAACACTAAATTAGTAGATCCCAATAAAACTTCCAGAACAGGGACTCCACAGCTCTCAGTCTATACAGGTACTTGAGAATATTTATCAGCCAAGATGTTTCAGAGAGCAATGGGACTATCTTCCCCAATTGAAACTGTTAACAGACGCTGTCATAACTGAAATACTCCACTGGAAACTCTTGGATAAAATAGTTAATTTTTGCTCTTTAAAAAAATAAATAAATAAAGCCTGAGACTTTACTGGTTTTGTACCCTGTCATTTATTGTGGTAAATACTCTGATGTACTCATAAGCTTTTCTCTGAAGGAATCTGAGGGTAAGGCTGCCCTAAACACATGCCAGACCCATTGCAACAGATCCTTCCTTTGTCTTCTCATTTGAATCCTGTAGTGCTATTACTAGTATATAGTAAACACGGGAAATTCAGCAGATAAATAAAAAACTCAGTCTAATACCTTTCCTTATTATTTCTTGTCAGATGCTGAAGATTCTCCTGTCAAGTAAGATTTTGCTATTTCAAGCACAATTTTATCAGTCAGCAAATTCATGAGAGCTAGTAGCCATTCGCTGCAATCATTAGTTGTTGTTTTGTTTTGTTTTTTAAACATGTGTGACTTTTCCCATCAGCAGTACTCAGAATTGACATTTGACTTCAAGGCAGTTTAAAGACCGTTAGGAACACACTGTGACATTGCTGAGTAAACTCCAGCAGATACCTGTACATGTCTATTACACCATATAAGGTCTCTTTATTCAAGTCCCTCGAGTCATTATGTATACCAGGACCAGCATAGACAGATGTCTCAAATAAAGGACAGGATAAAGCACTCAAGAGGAGGCAACGGATGACATTATTTATAAACAAGCTAGCATTGTTAGCCGTACAGTGGGGGTGATCAGATATAAGGATAAAAAAAAAAAAAGAGTGAGCATTTTATCATCAGACAAGTCAACAATACTGTTTTGCTCAATAAAACAAGTTTAAAATCTCTATGGGTGTCAGATAGGTATTAATAACTTACGGGTAAACATCACAGGAAAATATTTTGGCACCCAGCCTCTCCTTTCACCAGGAAAGAAAATGATTGAGCAGATGGTTTGTTCAGAAACCAGCCTTTGGGAAGAAGCTTGTCTGTAAAACTGACTATATTTTGCAATGAAGAAAGATGTGGAAATGTTTGTCCATAGGAAGTTTTCCCTGATAACAAGAGTATAGGAAAGTCAGTACAGTATTCCAGTTCAAAAAGAGTACTGCTAATCATACGACTTTATTCTTTGTTTTTCTTTTACTTAGTAGGTCTGTGGCAGTCAAATGCAACAGAAGAACATAATTAAGCATCCTGACAGCTTTATGGAAGCCTTGCTCTCAGACAAAGACCCATGTCATTATATTTCTACTACAGTGATGATGAATATGATTACCAGATTATGACTGAGGTGGCTTTTTTTGTGGAGGGGAGGGTTGTTTCCTTTACATGTTCCCTTTCCCCTTGTCTGCATTCATGCAATAATTTCCCAGTCTGCCAATTCGTATTTTGTGGTATACAGTCCAGTCTCCCAGCCTTTTCCAACACAGAGACTAAAAAGACAGCTTAACAAATTAGCTTGTTGAAACATTAAGAAGTTTTGTATGCAGCTTCAATATTATTTTCTTCATTAAATCCTGAACATATCAGGGAACAGACAAAAATATACACATACAAATACACATGCACATATCTAGAGATCATCACTGGACTCCAATATTCCCACAAAGGAGAGTGGCTTATTAGGATGAAAGCCATGTACCATTGTTTAACTCTTCTGAGTGACGATGTCAAAGGCCTACACACAACCTTCACACCATGGGGTGGGGGAGAAAAATCAACAAAGACACTATCAGGCACAGATGTGCAGAGAAGCCAGTGTCTCCTGATGAGATTCAGCCTGGCTTTGTGAGATGTCTACCTGACTTCTCATGTACCCAGTACTAACATTACAGGTTAGGGTTTTTTTGGTTGTTCTGATTTGCTTTTTTTTTTAATATATTAACATTTTGCCAACTGATTAAACTCACTCATGCTTTGAGTTTATCAGAGGCATATGATTGTAATTACCAAGACACCATGCCCACAGAGATCAAGCTGTAGTGAGGCACTGATTGTATTAGCTTGGCCTCAGACCCATTAGCTTTGACTCGGTGCCATAATAATTACTTTCATAGAAATTCCAGTGAGTTCAGATCATGGAGAAAGAATTTAATTGTAAGATACTATTGCGGAGGTACTCACAGCCTAAACAAAAGCAGTGCCACTAGATTTTAGCTTACAAATTTATCTTGCCAACTGTCTTATACAGCCTGAAAGCCTAGTGTTCCATCTGTGAAAGGAGCTGACCTTTTCACTAGCAATACCTGCACCAGGAACCTGTGCCCAGCCACCATGTCATTGTGCCCCAAACCTGAAGAACATTTGTCCTGTGGTGTCAACACATGATTCTCACACTAGAAAACAGGAGAGAGAATGACTACAAAGACCACTGAAAGGATTGCTAGCCAAAAATGGAAAGCTTTCCACTTTGCTGAGGATGAATGCTATAGTTTACAGTGATTGTAATTTAGCTATCCCACTTCAACCATAGCTGAAATAGTGCCTGCAGGACAAAGTTGCTTCTATTCTTTGAAACTTGCAGTGTTGCAGAACTTCTTCATTCTCAGAAACAGAGCCTAAACTGGAGGAGGAATTAAAAATCCTAATAAAATACATGAATCTGTTTGCGATTTTTTTCCTCCTAGTTCTTAAAAAAAAAAATCCTTCCAGAAGTCTTTTTTTGGTCCCCTGAACTACAAAGCCAACACAAAAGATGTGTAACTGTAGAGAGCTATAAACTGCTCGTATGCTTTCCCCCAGCTTTAAACAAAGAGGAAAACATGCCCCTCTGTGCCACATTTTGGGGCTGCAGAAGCTTTGATGTCAGTGGAGCTCTGCCAGCTCACACCATCTGACAGCGTGGCCAGGGGCCTAGCACTCATTGCAGACCCATGCCCACTAATAACTGACAATGCCAGGTAGTTGAGTGCTTTCACTTTCCCTTCTAAATGGCTGTACTCACAATGCATTAAAATATGAAGCGAAGTCTGTGCCAACCTCACTCTCCTGAATCAGATCTGTGTTGGAAGGCAGTGACCCACAACGGGTGGTGACTATCCAAAACAGCTAGCCACTTGATGGGCCCCATCCTCCAAGAAAGGGGTACAGAGGAGAGAAATGACCACAAACACAAAAAGGGAAGCATAGAGTGAGAATTATGTTCAAGTTATAAAGGGGAAAGAGAGAAAATGAGGACAGGCTGGCCACTCAAAGCCTTTTGCTATCTTTGTATGGTGCAGTTTCACACTCTGGGTAAGCTTGTACAAGTATTTTTTGAGACTGGATTTTGCAGCTGGTGGCATGGATACAGCATGGGACTTACAAACTTAGTGACAAATAGGTACCAAAAAATATTGGGGGCTGGATTTTCAGATGGGGGTGTTCTTTTACATGCCTCCTTTCCTCTGAACAGAGGCAGGATGGCTTGACAAATTGGAGCCTGAGGAAATATTTTTTAAAAAAATTTAAAAAAAGGAAAGAGGGATGAGAAGCAGGCTTATAGGAATGAAGAGATGGGATTTGTAATGTTCATGAAAGCAAAAGCAAGGAAATTAGATGAAAGAAAACTATCAAGAGATATATTCTTGTGATTACTCAAACTGAGATTGCAAAGTTCTTTAAGTGAATTATGATTTACTGGGTAACAGATACAGGAAGATTTCTCCACCATCACCTGTAAAACTGCACTGGTTTTTATCAAGTAGCTCCTGTTGAGCCCATCTAGTTGATGAACATTCTTATCAACTAGCAAATATAAATGACTTATGGGGATAATATTTCAATATATAATGACATCGCTATATCTCAGATTCTTATAAGATGTGGGTTATTAAATATTAAATATCAAAGCTGTAAATTATTGTAGCAGCTTTATACAACTAAATTAAATTCAAACAAAACCTAATTTCCTTAATCATTGACTGTAATCCTCCAGGAACATATGCTATTAACTCAGCTACAAATGGCACAGAAATTGTATGACTTCAGTTAAGTTATTTTATATCAAATTCTAATCCAGGGCAGAGTCCTCAGTAAATCTCCTGCAGGGATTTTAATGCTTCTGCAATCATATTGGCTCTTTACTGGAGAGCTAATCTTTTTATACTGTTTTTTTCACTCCTTTATCCATTTCCTTCACACCCTTAATGAGCTATAGCTAGTACCTTCTAACACATATCATATTTAAAAGATTTGGCTTCCCCTCCCTCACATGTGATTGGCAAGAGTCAGGCTTTCACTTATGCCAGAATCAGATAGATTTTTTTTGTTTCACATGTAAAACTGAATCATTGACATTTGTTTCAACATGTATGTTAATTGCCTCTTGTTGTGATCTCTCTATAAGGCTGTCATAATTATTCACAGTTTGCAGTCAAGCACTCAGAAAACAAATCAATTTCCTCCTCTTTAAGAACCCTATTGGAAGTAAAATTAAGCAGATTTAATTTAAGCAAGAAACTTCCTGAGAGACTCAAGACAATGATCAGATAATACAGAAATAAATCTTGGAGCCCTAGGAGGTAAGGCCTGGAGAAACTTCCAGAGATCTTCTAGTCAGCCCTCTGTCCCACAGTGTGATCAACTAAACTGCTGTCATTCCTGACAGATGTGTCCCTAATCTGTGCTTAAAAGTCCACGACAATGGAGATTTGACATCTCTCTGTGCAATCTATTCCAATGCTTCACTGCCCTTCCTAGCAAGATATGTCTCCAGACATCCAATTGTAATATTTCTGGCTGTTTAAGCCTTTTACTCCCTTCCCTATGCTTTGGGACAAGGAAACAGGCTATTCCTGGCCTCTCTACAACATTTTCCTGAATAATTGACCACTTCCATCTCTCCTCAGTTTTCTCTTCTCTAAATTGAATTACAGCACCCCCTTTTTCTTTCCTCAGCAGCCTTGTTCTTCTTGGGACACTTTATCCTGTCACTTCTCTCTTGGACACGCATCAGCTGAATTAGGGTAGTTTAGCTGAAGTCTTTCCCAGCATCAAGGCAGGCAGAAGTAATAAATCTGGCATGTTACAGGTCTGTTTATACATCCCAGTATGCCGCCTCCATAGCAGAACAACACTGCTGACTCACATTGAATTTATGACCCATTCTTATTCCCAGTCTCTTTCAGCTACTTGCTTAATACTCTATAATTATTTCTTCATGAATATTGGAAATCAAATCTTCAAAGTTTCTTGAACTGAAGATGGCAAATAGCCACTACCCCCAAATTTCACTGCCAAAACATTCTAGTTTGACTCAGAATTCACTTCTGTTGCTTACTTTCAATTTCCCTTGTTCAAAGTTCCTCCTCAACAGAACAAAACAAACCTAAACCCCAAAACTACAACACTGCACATGATCACCAAAATGCCCAGAACTTCTGTACTGGAATTCTTCCTCACAGGATTTCCAACTCCTGCACTCCTGTCCAAACTGGAGTCTTCCAGGTGCTTGAACAAGGGTCTTTTGATTCTGTAAGCGCTAATCCTAATAAGGATGTCACTTTTGCCATTTAAAAATTAATTGCTTGTTCATGCTGTTTATTAATTTCCTACTATAGAAACATTCCTGCAGTTCTCCACTGTATTCTCCCTCATTGACCAAAATAGGGCACCACTTCAGCTACGGCCTTCTCAAATGGAGGAGGTTTCAGTACTGTCTACATGGCAATGTGACCGTCCATTCCACAACAGCATGGTACTGCTGACTTCCATTCAGTTTATGAGCTATCTCCAGCCCTAGTTTCTTCTTGGGAACTGGTGCAATCTCAAATTTCTGAGAGTTATGAAGTCTGTTCAGTGAAATCAACATAATGACTCAGCCTAAACCCAGAAATTAGACAAATGCATGTGCAAAGATTCTGTGGCACAGCTTTCTTAAGTGCCAGACTTCCTGTTTCTGCAGAAGGTCACTGGTGCTGAGGGCATTTCCCAAACACATCAGACATGCTGCAATTAGCTACTATGTGAAACAGACATGCAGTAGGTCTTGCAAGGTGTCTTAGATGAAAATCCCATACACCATGACATGTTCACACCACTGTATCCAGGATTTGCCAGAGTATGGCAGCTCACCTGGAAGCATGTAACTCTCAAAGGTTCCCAGACACAGACAATTCTCAAACAACCACATAGAGTTTCCAGGCAGAGTAAAGGAGAAGGTATTTCATTAGCAAAGCACTCCATACAGACGTAAGTCTTGCTTTGAGCTTGGATCCAACAACACTGCCAACCCGCCACATGCATAAACTTTCCTGCTTTCACTCCTGGTCACTTTCTTTAAAGACTAGAAAGTCTCTATCAGTGTTGCCATTTCGGGTCAGAGCAAAGGTCCATCTATTCAACTATCTGCCTCCAACAGTAGAGCTAACTCCATGCTCAGGGCAAGAGTACAAGAACAAGATTTTTCACAATTTTTCTCCCTCCAAGTACTCCCTAGCCTGTGATCAATTAGCCTGACAAGTGTACATTGCAAATTAGTAGAAACTATGGAAAGAACAGAATTAGTAGAACATTAGTACCAATAACATCTTAAGGAGAAAGAAAATAAACCCACTAATTCTATAAGCTTTTGTGCAGGAGTTAGTGCTGTCCCAGTGCTACAGTGTACATCTGTACTCATGCTGGGATTCCCAAGAGTTCATCAACTCCTCCAGCACAGTCTTATCACCCCCTGATAGCTTCTGTGCCATCTGACCATCCACTGACCCAACAATTCCCTGGCAGACTTCCTGCCCATGATATGTTTGAACAGATTACAGACATATTAGCTATTATGCCTTTTGCCAATTGTCCCTCACACTCCTTCAGTCCTTATCACATTCATACATTTAACTTGGCAGAGTTTATAATATTTCCTGTTTTATTCATCTGGACACTACTTCAGCTTTTTGCAGGATGCCTTCTTGCTCCTGCAGTCTCACTCACTGTTATGGTTTAAGGGTTACCAGCCTGAAAGAGAAGGACAGGTGGTGTCTGTAGGACCCTGGGGGGTCAGAGATCAGTTCTGTTCCCTCCACTTTCTGGCCACAGTCTATAAAAAAACAAGGAGGCCTGAGGTTTCCTGCGCTTTTCCTGGTTTCCTGGGCTGCTTCCTGTCGCATCTCAGGACGGCTGTCCCCCCCCCGCCCCGGCGCCACCCCCCCCCATCCGCTCCCGGCACCACTGCGGTCCCTGGTGACAGTCACAGCGGTCACAGCGGCCACGAGGCACTGCTCAGACACTGCCACTTGGGACTACTGGGATCGGGTTTTGTATTTAGTTAAATATCCTTTGTCCCTTATTAATTCCCTTTTCCTTTCCCCTGTTGTTTTCATTAAGCTTGTTATAGTCTTAACTTCCAGCCTTGTGTGAAGCATCTTTTTCTCTATTCCCTATTTTTAATCCTCCCCTAGGAGGGTAGGGGACAATTGAGAGAAAATCCTGCTCGCTGGGCTTGCCCTGAGCCCTAAACGGACACAGGATAAATTGGTGCCCAACATGGGGCACGAGTTTGGAAATAATTTTTTTGATTATTATTATTTCCCCAACGAGACAAGCTGGAAGTTAATACTAAAATGGCTCTCGTAACTGTGCTTCTGCGAGGCCTGCTACAGAATGCTTCTGTGACCTCTGCTAACGTTGTTCTGGTGTCTGGTCATGCTGACTTGCCCTGTTTCCATGTTATATTGCCATATATTTTGGACTGTGATGGATGCGGGCTTGAGTTGGGTTAAGGCTTTGTCTGAGTACCTTGGCCACTACCTCATGAACATGCTTATGAAAAATGATTCTGTTCCTTTGCCCGGCAAGCTTGAGACACAGGGGTTTGGAGAAATGAGGAATGGCTATTACAATTATGTGTTGTGGTTCTTCACTGTAATTCAAATGGTGCTAATTGTAAGACTGTGGCGTGCTTAGGTCTCTTTGCGTGAGAATAATATCGTTTTAAAAACTGCCCTGGCGGCCCCAGCCCCTGTCCCGGCTCCGGCTCTGGTTCTGGTCAGAGCTCTGGCCCGGCTTGGGCTCTGGCCCCAGTGCCTGGCCCTGGCCCCGGTGCCCACCCCCGCTCTGGTGGCCGCTGCCCCTGCACCCGTTTTGGTGCCGGTGGGAGCGGCAGCAGCCAGCGGGGACACGGGCAATATGGTCCAGTTGGCCCCAGTCACCACCCACCAGAAGTGCTCCAAGAAAACGGACCGCCTGGTGAGGGACGAGAATTTAGACATGGAGGCAGGAGAGGGACCATCTCAAGGGGGATCACAGCCAGAGGTCAAAATCCTCTCCCTGAAAGAACTACGAATTTTACTAAAAGACTATTCCCAGGGGGATGGTGAATCACTGATGACATGGCTGTTTCGGTGGTGG
>NW_010156072.1:32227-39495 GCF_000695765.1 Mesitornis unicolor
CCGCACCGCACGTGGGGCTGCGTTGGTCACGGCCGGTGCCAGAGAGAGAGAGAGAGAGATATGCCCTGCACACCCCTTAAATCCATGAATTCGCACGGGCGCTGATTGGTTTGGCCCTGGTCAGAGGTGGGTCTGACAAAGGCAAAGGGGGAGCTTTTCAGGCAGCTTCTTAAAGGGCCATCTCCATAGCCCTTCCCCCGTTACCAAAGACACAACCAAAAACCCCTCACAGAAAACTCAATACACTCACTCTGCCAAGGCTGGCTTCTTTTCACTCTTTCTCAAGTTTTTCTTGATACATGGTTATTTTCTCTGCACTTCCCATGTGATTTATCGAGGCAATATCCATACTCTCTGCAAAGAGTTAGGTCCCCCATCTGTCTCACTTTTAACAAACTTCCTGATCTGTGTCTAGTTTCCATTTTGAAGATGAGCACAGCAACGGTAGAGAACTCCAGCTTGTCTTACTTCTGTGCAGATGCTGAGTCTAAGCACATAAGACCCCCAGTTTCAGGGGAGCTCTTCAGCTGTTACTCTCTACATCATAGAAACCTCCAGAAACTGACATTACTTACTGAAAATCACAGGTAATTTTACGTCTCAAATGACTGCAACAGTCATTTCTAGTCATATCGTATAACCCACTCGGGATTAGAGTCAAGCATTGCCCTCATGGGCTTCTGAACCAGCTGCTCCACAAAAAAAGCCATTGAGACTTCTAAAAATGTACTCTGTCAAGTCTGGATGTAATTTTTTCCTCTTCTAGACTGAATAACTGATGTAATCCACACCTACTTATTTCCTCCTTCTACTCAGCCTGTTGTGTTGCCACCATGGTCCACTGGCCAACTAGGCAGATATTATACTACTACTTCCTACTGAAGTTTGGGACTTCCATCGATGCAAAGTCTGGATTGTTCATTGATGAGATTACTTTGTTAAGCAGTTCAGCTCTTAAGTGTCTTTAATATGCAGAACTATTAGCTATCAGCAACGCTCATTGCATCCTTCCTGAATACACGATATCATGGGAATGTCCCACTGATCATCATCTTTTGAAGTCTACGACATCTGTGCTGTTAGGATCTCCGTGAACAGTTAAACATGCCAGTTGCCTCATGTAATTTCTTAGACATCAAGCACTCCCAGAGGAGTATCTTGCTTAAACAATCTCTCGATTCTGTCTGTTCCCTGTTTCCTCTTCAACAAGGTTTGACCTTTAACACCAACGGAAGGGCTACAAACCAACAGCACTCAAGGCATGATATGGCAGGGTGGCTGCTGGCAGCAGTTTATCAGTAGTAGGCCCTTGACTTGAATTTATTTTCCTCTGTGCACAAGGAACTCAATTTTGTTGCTTCAAAAAGGCACACTGCACAGTCCATTTATTTACTCAGGCATTTCCCAAGCGAGTGATCTGCAGTGTGGAATGGCCTTTTGGTTTTCTTTTTTAAAGTAGTCTTCTTCCTCATCTCCCCCCACCCCCAAGGATGTCAGCTGGCCAGCACCAGCTTCAGCAGTTCACAGGGAAAGCAGAGAAAGAGGCTTGGATTTGCAGTGCGGAAAACTTGGATCTTAGCAATTGAGGAAAAATATCTTACAAAGGTCACAACTCTTGGAAGAATATCTCCTTGTGTTTAAAATACAACAGGATATTTAAAATTAAATCAGCTAGGAAGTTAAGACCTTTGGAGCACCGCAATAGGTTACATGGACTTGATTCTCCATTTGTGTTTTACAATGATGCACCTCAACTTCAGTGCTTTGGCAGCAAACGAACGCAAAGTCGGAGCAACACAGTGACAGTTTTGATCAAGGAGAGATTTTTCTTTGGTTATCCAAGTGTAAATTAAAATAAAATTTATAATCGCTGTAAGAAACATCAAAGTAATTTTTAAACATATTCTGCGTGTTATAAACTGTTGTCACAGAAGGTAAAGATCAAGGTAGAGGTAGCAGACCTAACAGTTAAGCTTTCGTGTATTTTTTGTATATGTCCCTATTGAGCAACATTAGTGCTAGCCCAGATTTCATTCTGATTTCTGAGATCCTTACTGGGGCTGCTTCTTCATCCTGAGACAGGGTGTAAATTATTCAAGTAGTAGCTTGACTAAATTTCAGGTTAGCTTTTCTAACTTCTGTTGCTTTCTAAGCCAGTTGCACACAGGGATTGCAATATTGAATTAAATACACAGTTTCTGCTTTCTGTATTGCAGTGTTGAATGAACAATTTTTAAAGCTCCCAAATATTAATTATATCTATCAGAGGGGGAGGAAAGAGGGTTTTGCAGTCTCAGGAATACAGCAGAGCTTTTAGCAAGGAAGAGTCAAATTAATAAAGCTTGTTACACTTTGCAATTTTGCTAGACATCTGTGAGGTGAGAGCAGCAAGTGGTGCTAGCAGAGATGGTAACTGCAGGACAGAAACCTCCCTGTCTTTAGTCCTTGAGCAGATGACAGAGGGGACAGAAAGAACCCCTTGACGCCCTTGTCTCAGGGCGGTCAGAGCTCTACTGAGCACTACAAACCACTGCAGCCTGGAACCGTGAGCTTTTTCAATTTTTATTTTTTTTTCTTCCCTTTAAAAAGTTTTCAGGAAGTCTGGGGGAGGGGCAACGCTGTTTCTTTTTGTTATAATGGGCTCCTTTGTGGGGATGGAAGAGGAGAAGCGATCCGTGTGCCTCTGGTGCACACGCTTCCCAGTGATTCCCAGGGTAACTTCCCAGGGCTCCTAAAAAGCGCTGGGCCTCCGCGGTGCGGGGGGAAAAGGGGAGGGGGGCTGCTCCAGGATGGAGCTGATGGTGCTGCTCAATGCTCTGGTTACTCGCCTGCTCTTTGTGCTGCACTCCCTCATCGGGGTCTGGAGAGTGACTGCAGTGAAGAAAGAACCCAAGTACTGGCTGCTAGCACTGCTCAACCTTCTCCTGTGCCTGGAGACAGGGCTTACCCTCAAGTTTAAGCAAGGCAGAGGCTACAAATGGTGAGCATACCCCGCCGGCTCCGACAGAGCTCCTCTTGCTTCTTTGCATGTACTTTGCTGCAGATGTGAGGCTGCCTTCTGGGGCTGCTGCCCCCGAACAGTGCTGCCCTGGCTTTGCTGCTGCCAGGCTTTCAGGGGACTGTGTTTTCTCCTCTGCTGCACCTAGGGGGTCGGGGGTGGAAAAGTGGTAAAGCCCCAGCTAGTCCATTGATAGAGGGCTTTCAAGGAGAGGCAGTTTTGCAACAAACTACTTGGGAGCCTTTTCTCTCTACAGTTCTGTGTGTGTATCCATACTAACAGCTGGAAAGTGTGGAAACTTAACTGCAGGCAAGAGGTACACGCTCTAGAGCTGCTGATCCAGTGGACTGGGGAAGCAGGGGGCACGCACTCCCTCGGTGTCGCTGGGCTCCTCCTAAGCAACAACGTGTGAGCAGCAGAAGGGTGCTGGGGGGCCCACAGAAGCTGTTCCACGTGGATGCCCTGCATCTCTTACCCCATCCTGCCATGCCCTGGCTTGCACTCCCTTTCCTGGGTCTGCATTCCCTGTCCTTGCTACTTGCAACAGAGCTAACGCCACGCTAGTGCATGAACCAAAACTCAGTTGCAAAGAAAAGATGAACAGCAACCACTCTTGCAATACAGCAAGAGTGGCTTAAATATTTGGATTTGAATTTGAGAGGCTATTTCAGAGGGGAACTTTGATGCATGAAAGGCTGCCTGGGAAATGAACACAAAAGTTAGTCATAGCAGAGTTTGCCCAAGCATATGCATTTTTAAGTGCATCTAAAGAATTACAGCAGTCATCTACAGCTCATCAGCACTCAGTCAGCCAAAACAAATGCTCTGTAAAAAGGTCATGTAAGTAATTGTCAAGATTTCATTAGGATTTTTTTTTTTTCTAAAACTGAAACTGCATGCAGGCCTTGAGACAAATCCAGGACAAAAAAAAAGTATTCTAGCATATGTCAATGATTGTAAATTCTGCCCATTGCAACCTGTGAAACTCATTATAACGGGAGCGTGTTGTGTGACAATTCCCACAAGTGTTCCATGTTCTAAATTTGAATGTAATAAAAGCATGCTAAAGTCTGGGATGCAGAAAAGTTTTAACAGCAGCAGAGCTCCAAATGCACGGTTATGAGACAGAGGGAGCAGACCTGATTCACTGGGAAGAGGAGGCAGCAGCAGAGACTTCATGAAGAAACACTTGCTAGGGCAGCTTTTAGAAAATCCAGGGAAAAATAAGTACAGAAAGCAGATCCACTTTAGATGAATACATGGGCTAGAAGACTAGTCTAGATTTAGCTAGAAGGGAATTTTGAAAATGGATGTTCTCTAGCACTTTAAGCAGCACAGTAAAGTATGTTTAGAGGTAAGAACTGTAGGCAAACAGCCAGCATCCACTTGTGTCACGATAACTTTCTACTCTGGTGGAAAGCACTCGTATTCAGAACAGGCAGTAGCATCTGCATTTATAGAAACAAGGCCATGGACAGTCACTGATCCAGACAGTGGGCAGTCTGTGCCAAGGACTCTCCTGTCCCCAAAAGCCTCATACTCTCTTTGTCTTTTGTCAATAAGACTTTACTTATTACACCAGCACAAAAAAATTAAATGTCAGACATGGAGAAGAAGTATTATTGTGGGCCTGGCTACATAATATTTCCTGTAGATTGCTCCTTCTGAAAGAAAGACAGGGTTAAAGCCCTTGAAGTCTCCTGGCCTGAGCTGGTATCATTAGCTCAGTATTGCTAACCTGCCAGCTGGATGGATTTTTCATGTGCTCAAGTCCTACGGGAAATACTGTAAAATGTTAGTTCTCCCATTCAAATGAGAGGTGTGTTCTCTCCCAAAATAACCAGGATAAAACCCTACAGAATCACTAACTTCTTTTCCTTTTTCTTTTTTTTCAAAGGCAAACAAAAAACCCCCACCACCAAAACTAGCAACACTACCCTCCCCTCACAAAAAAACCCCAAAAAACAAACACCAAAACAAAAAACACCCAACCATCTCCCCCAGAACCAAACCAGGACTATCTTATTTAGAGGAGACTGTTTGAAACATTTCATAGCAGCTCAGCAACCCAGTCATTTCCCTGATCAGCAGCGTTTTTTCTTTTCCTCAATACTTAATCTCCACTGGAAAAGTCATGATTACAAAAATAAAGGTATATTCAGGATAGGAACAAACAATAAATACAACAACATTTGACCAAAACGTGGCTGCAGTTACATACTTATAAACAATTTAAATTCATGGCAGAATGTGCCAATGGCAGGATAGAAGGAATCAAGCAAGTATGCAGAGTTGGACTCCACTGCCCTGGCTCGAGCCATAACGTGAGTGATGCAAAGGCTGCTGTGTACTTCAGCAGCACTGCAGTGAAGCTCACTCTGTACTACGGCAGAGCTAGAGGGAACATCTGTGGCATCAGACCTCATTCCTCCTCCAAAAGGATAAGGATTGCCGAAAAACCCCACCCCAAACAGAACTGTCACACGTTTAACATGAAAACATGCACAACCCTCACAAGAATCAGTGCTTGTAGAAGGAGTAATGAAGCCTCTCTAGTACTTCTGAATACACTCAGCTCAAGAAGCTGAAGATAGTAAGCTTCACCGTCACAAGGTATATAGAAGACTGACAGGGAGAAAAGAACTATAGACAGAAATCCTAAAGAATTATACATTTGCCAGCACAAATGGACAAATAAGGCCAAGATCCATTTTCATAAACTATTTTAGCCTGCACTGAAAGACTTTCTACTGAAGAAATGCTTGTTTGAAGCAAACTGATGCTATTTCTGCCTTTCCTGTGTCAATGCGTAGGGTTCTGATCAGCAGCCATTAAACCAGCATCATTCAGTGAAATGACTCAATGTATTAATTTATCCTTCATGGAATAAGAAAGCATGTTAGCTAGAGGCTGCTGCTTTTTTTTTCTTCCCTTAAACACAGAGAATGCTGTGATAGAAATACAAACAGCCAAGTGCCTTTGATTTGTTCTAAAAAGAGTTTTTAAATAAACTTCCAGATGTGATCTTAGATGGATATACAAATAAATCTGTGATTCATAATGCTGACAACATAAGGAATTCAGCAAGAGTAACAACTCTCATTTGCATTTATCCTATTTATGAATACTCCATATGATAGAAGGTACAAGATGCTTTTCAATGCAGATATTGATAGACTATACAGTATTTACTATGTGATAAAATACCAAGCTGTCTTGTCTTTTCTTTCGCAGGTTTTCACCAGCAATATTTTTATATTTGATTTGCACAGTACCATCACTATGGCTACTAGAAATTCATCATGGGACGCAGGTATTTATAATGAGACAAGATGGACTAGTTTGATGTTGATATATTGTTTGATGTGTTGGATTTGGGCATACACACAGAAGTCTGCCAGGTCTTGTTCCAATATTCTATTTTATACTGGTAGGTCTCCCAGTCCAGCTATGGATATACCACAACTACTGTCTATTTCCTAAACGTCAAATAGTGAACCCCATTCCTAGCTAAAAATTAGACCATTTATTTGTGTTTGGAAGGAGAACCAAGGACTAGGAGTTTGAAAAACAGCCTTTTATCTCCTGGTTACCAGCTTGAATCTTGCTCAAGATGATAAAAGAATTTCATTGCTTTAGAGGCCTTTGTAAAATAAGTACGAGTTTCACAGCACTTACAGGCAGATATCACAACCCCAAGCAAGTCAAAATCAAGACAGGTATCAGTGAAGGGGATCTTAAACTCCCTCATGTTTGCTGCGGCCTGGGAGAATACTCACAGATAGCTGACAGTAATTTGTCAGTGTTTATATCCTTTCTTTGCTCATGCTGTATAGTAATCTGGGATGGGGTTGTCTGGGATCCAATTCAGGACTAAACCACTCAGTAAAATTCTTAAAGGCAATTGTTCTTTTGGCAGATGGGGTCAGGTAGGGCCAGGACAGAGCCACTTAGCCCAGCAACCCACGTTGAGTGAACCAACTCCCCATGCAGGCTGCTTTCTGGTCCCTATAGCACTTTCACATAGTGAAAAGGGGATTTGGTCTGTCCGAGCATTTGCACATATGCAGTACCTTACATCCACAGCAGAAAAGGGCCTAATAGGAACAAGAGCAAAAAGCAACAGAAGAAAATACATAAATTAGACTAAGAAGACATAGTGCCTCATTTTCTCCTTTGAGACATTGTTAGAGCCCACAGAAGCATAATCAAATATTCAAAATTGTGTTTACACTGAAAATGCCTGAGGCTTTTTCTAAATACAGCAGCA
>NW_010156072.1:39526-51599 GCF_000695765.1 Mesitornis unicolor
TCTTGTTTTGCCAAATCTCCTTAAACAGTCACAGACAGGTAATGTGGATATTGAGAACATTTGTCATAGTTAAATCTGGTTCAAGAAACAGGCTAATTCTGTAGTCAAAGGCAGCAGTTTATTTCCCAAAATGATGTTAGAACATGGCATACTTTGTTCTTATTGATATACTGCTACTGTGAATTAAAGAGAGAGTATATCACATTAACAGCTTAGTTTATACCTCGAGAGATAAGACAGAGAATTCTAGAAACACAATCTAATAGATTAAAACCCAATACCTCCAGAAGGGGAGCAGCCCTCCTAACAATAACTGTCAAACGAGCACCTAGACTGATACTACTTCCAGTGCTAAAGTATTGCTGGGATTTTCCTTATTAAAATACTAACAGAGTGGGTAATTGTGCAGTTGCCAGGTCCACATCATGAAAACAGTTTGTGGTCTTTAAGGCAGTAGAATTTTGTTCTCATGTTTAATCTCTAAAAGGAAACATCAAATGCTTGTTTTGGTGCTGTTATTTAAGGCATATGCTAATATACAGTCTCTTCTGAAGGCAGAGGCAGTTCTGCCTCTCTCAGTACTGCAGAACTGGACATGAGTAATACCATTCATATATCCACAGTGAAATACTGACTGCATAGAAAGTGTTGCTTTGTGGTGAAGTAATTGGTGATTAAATACAATTTGGGGAGAGACTATAAAGTACATTGAACTGTATTGAGTCAAAAAAGTTGCTGTCTGCAAAACAGAGTGGAAACAATTAAAACCATTTAATCCATTGAAAAAGCAAACATTCTTTTTTCATAATGTATAAAATCTCAGATAAACAAATACCTCTGTTACCTTTTCAGATGCCTGGTGCATCACTGCCACAGAAAGCAGTAACTGACCACCTTCTGCAGGACTTACCTGACTACAAGTGCTGTAGTCGACGTAGGGTTCCCAGTCAGTAATAATGTAAATACTTGGTAAACCTTGCAATCACTTTTAACCACCTTAACTTATTTTAAGGAAATAGTCAATACTACTGACCACTCCCTCAGCCTTATTCTGAGGTGGGATTCTCTTACCTGCTAAAATTCCAGTGTATCACTCTTGTTCACAATTTCTTCCCTCCCATACCCATTATCTTCCTCAATTTGGAAAACAGCTTAAGCAATCTTTTGTCCCTGTTCTGTTTCAGCTTTTCTATATGAGCAAAACCAAGCAGTCATGGTTGCTCTGAATTTCTGACATCACACATGTTGCTATAGGGACAGCAGCGCTGTTTCCAGCAATCAAGGCTGGAATTGCAGAGGGCCAGCGTGGTACCTGTTGCTTGGCAGAGGGCCCACTCCAGGGAAGGGCTGGCTTCTTCCACAGCGTACTCAGGCTGCCAGCCCCCACACACGTTACCAGGACTGAGGATACTCAACCCTGGCATTCAAGCATCAATTTTACTATCTCAGTGCTGGACCCATTGCAAAAAATTTTTAGCTAACCTCGTTTTTATTTGGGAATAATGGATTTTGAGTGGTATGCAAGTAGAAATTTGCTAAATAGTTCAGTGTTTTGGGAGTTCCTCAGGCACTGACAGTGAGCTCTTCACAGGCCCTACAATAGGACATCATCATGTCATGCAACACAGTTTCTGTTTTGATGAGATATTTTATAAATCAGAGGAATGTAAGCTTCACCTCAGAAGAAACGAAGGAAGTAAACCAAGCTAGAATTTATGCAAAATGTATACAGTTTCTTCCTGTTTTATTTTTGCACAGTAGAAAAATAAAAAGCTATGCACACAGTCTCAGTATTTAGGAGTAACTGGGCTCTAGCAGTAAAGAAGTAGACGACATTTATCAACTGCCCGTGAAACTTAGTATTCACTTTTTCCTCGTCACATTCCCATTAAGTCACTGCACATACATAATGGGTGAGGCAAATATGCCTGGTACCAGCAGTCCTATTTACATGCACATACATGATGAAAATAAAGGCTCTTCTCCAAACTTTCAAGTGAATCACCACCACAATCACCACTTAATAAATATTCAGAGAGAAACAAACGAAAACAAGATATGAATATACTCAAATTAAAAATCAGGAGTCCACTTAAATGACTGGCTTTGCAGATGCAGTTTTCCATTTCCTGCCTGCATGCAGTTGAGAAGAGATATGGACCTGGCCCTGAGGAGTGCCATTCACTCAGAATTTAAAAGGGCCCCCTTGCAAGCCACATGGGATCCGTGTGATGCTTTCCTTCACCTCCCCCCAGTAGTGTGAGCTGCTCACTCCCATGGCTCCTCTGCTCTGTGTGCAGGTTAAATGGACCAGCAGCTCTGGAGCCTTGAGAGCCATCTGCTCTGTATTGTTGACACAGGGAGAGCCATAGCACCTGCTGAGAGGCACCTATACACCTTGCTACCACCCACTTCACTCCTGTCCTTCAGACAGTGTTTGGGAAGGGATTTGCACCTTTTTTTTTGCCCCAACCTTACACATACAGCAAATGCAGCAGACTGCCCTACATGGGTCTTGCCTCAAATTTGGCAAAGTCCTCCCTGAGCAACAGGGCTTTAAAAAACAAACAAAAAAAATCCCAACCTCTGATGTGAGGTTTAACTCAAGTTCATGCCTCCATTCCTCTTACCCCTGCCAAACCAGGCAAAAGGCCAGAGGAGTGGGCTCAAATGCAGATTTAGTGACAAACCAGAGGCTGTGAAGGTGAATTAGCCTTCCTCCTCTAGCACAAGTTAGTAATCCCTTTGCCCTAGCCAGGCTACCTGTTACAAGGTAGATACTCCTTAATATGCTGGGGTGGCTACCCCAGTTATGCCATATTTTTAGGCCATGGTCTCCTCAGCCAACTGTGTCATGCTGCCTGCGGGGGTTACTCAGAAAGGCTGACTTTGACCTTGGGGGCTGGTCTCCATAGGCTTTAGACTTTTTCTACAAACAACAGATAAAAAGGCTTCTCCAGAGCCCCAGTGAAGTTTCACTTCTGAAACATCCTCTGGGCAAGCTGTTCTGTCTCTCTCCTCTAGTTGAAGGGCTAACCCAAGGAGAGTCACCCCACAAGGCTATAGCTGGCATAGTACCAACCCCTCTGTCTCACCATCTCCGTGTTCAGAACTTTAGACTTCCCTCCTCCAAGTAGAAATCTCATGTTCCCTGTATCTGGGTGTCAATTTTCCAATGCTCTTCACACCCACTATCCAAATAAGGCAAGCATTCAGTTTAAGAGCCTTTACCATCAACTATAAAAGCAACAAACACTGACTCTTTTTTCCAGATTTTTCAGACCACAGGAAGTTGCTACATTTATCTATGACAAGGTCAGGCAAGAGGCAGCATTTACCCAAACACTGGGCAACATTAATGGAGACCACAGAAAGTATCAAAGTGGAATCTAAAATTTTGCTAGGATGTGAGATTTGCTGGAAAATGTTGCCTTTATATTGGAGGGCATTATGCTGAACACAGCTACTCAGTATGCACTAGAACACATTCCGATTGTTGCAGAAAATCACTCCTGTGAAATAAAATGGTGGGGGGCCCAGTGGTGAAATGCAAATGATCTGGTGTTCTCTGGCACAAATAAAACACCATAAAAGTCTTTAATAACAGCATGGTTTGTTTTTCTAATTATCCCTTTTTTATTACAATGAAGAGAGATGTTAAGGGGTTGATACGAGGACAGATTTTAGAACCTTACCGCAGTTGTTCTGGGGCCAGCCTTGGGGGCAAAGGTAGAAGGGCAGTGCAATGCTGCAGACCTCAGATGGGACACAGTCCCACCACTGGTTCACTGTCGTTGAAGTAGCAGTGTTTTATCCAACATTCGATTTCCCAGAGTACTGGGTAAAGTGAAAATACGTGTTTTTCTGCTCTGCAGAGGTAGGCAACAACACAGGCACATTTTTCTTAATTATTCCTGAATCTCACCTCTCATATTATGAATTTCCTTGCAGAATAAGACACAGCTGGGTGGGGAGGGGGTGTGAAGCACAGAATACAACCCAAACATGCTACCCCAACTATTCCTTTCAGCCTTGAGGGAAGTCATACAGAAGAATGAAATCATGGCATTTTTAGAGAACTTCTCCTGGAGAGCAGAGATGAGAAGCAGATATTTTGAGAAAAAATGTCAATATAGAGCCTGACTGTGAACATAAAACAGCAGACTGACCATGAGCAATTTTTACCCTATTTTACTGTCTTAGCCAGATAAAGACTATGTAGGAAACCCAGTAGCCTGTTCAGGAGAGCTGCAGGCAGATGGCATGCAAAGAGTGTGGTCTTAACACCACAAATGTGTCACCTGCTCCATCAGCTTTTCAGTTTACATCCTCTTCTGTAGTACAGTACTACACCTTCTCAGGGACCTACCAACACATCACTCCTCATGAAAGGAATTCCTCCCTTTGGAACATGAGGGGAATTTCATTCAGAGTGAGCATGTACCTTCGTAAACATCTACTGACTTTCACAAATAAGCCCTCTGCAGTTCAGCAAAACAGGAGTCTTTCAGCCACAGTGCACATCTGGTCCCTGTGTGGGAAGTTTACACATGTGTGATGTTTTTGTTCACAACAGTACTGTGGTAATGAGCCTGGAGCAGTTCAGGTGAATGTCAGCAACCAAGACTTCAATCAATCCAGAGACAGCAGTCATGGAAGTGAGGGAACAGATCACCACATCATTCAGACGGTGGGACACCTTTTCCTGTTCCTAATAGAGATCTTATCATATTCAAGCAATTAGAGAGGACTGTTGTGTCTGTTTGGGCAAGCTCCTCACACAGTGATTAAAACTAAAAAAAAAAAAGGAAAAATAAAAAATAATTTCAGAAAACCATATTGTAAAAGTGGCCTATAGCATGCTGCATACTAACTGTTGGTAGGAAAAGTCTCTGCGTGAAGACACTTTCCTACTCCTCTCTTCCATATCTCAGTAACTGAATTTAAAAAGTATCTGGATGATGGATCTGCAAAGGTTAATGCTCAACTGAAAAATAAGAACAGGAGGAGCAGTACTCAGAAAAAGCTTTGCTATTAATTACCCCAAATTTGTATTAATGTGCCTTTTTCAAATTATGCCTGCCACATAGAAATGATTTGTTCTAATGTAATGTGAAGGAGAAAAAGAGCTGGCTCAAGGAGGAATAGAGCCTCTGAATGTACCTATTATGTCAGTCTCCTGAAGTTACAGTATGTTATTGTCGTTGTCTTTTTAATAGGCCAAAGTCTTTGTGAATCAGCTCTCCACAATCTGTGAGACTGTATGGACGTTGGCTCTCCACCAGACTTTTCTCTTGCTACTAGTAGTTGGGAGATGGCTTCTCCCCATTGGAGTTGAAATCACTCGGGATCAGTTATCTCAGCTGCTTCTCATGTTTGTGGGAACCGCAGCAGATACACTTGAATTTGCAAGTGAAACCTTGGACATCGAAGATGTTCGGTAAGGACTACTTGCTGACATAAATAATTTGCATAGTGCAAGATATTTTTGTTTGAAGATTTGTTCATGCAATCTGTGGTGTTCAGACTAGTGGAACTGTATTTCCTACAGTTAACAGAAGGGTACGTTCAAGGGCTCTGTTTTCCTACTCTCACCTTTCCCTCAGTGGAAGACCTAACAGTCCTATGAGCTTTGTTAGGGATTACTCATATGTTGCCAGCAGAGAAGCGTTTTGCATCCATCACCATAAACAGGTACAAAGAGCCAAACAATGAGCATAACTGCCATGCAGCACCAGTTTTTACAGCCACGGGAGCTGAAATGCTGGGTACGCAGTAAGCCTCTTTCAGGTTAATGAATTGTTTTAGACTAGCAAGGAAGCAACTAGAGTTTGCTTTAGTGATTCATTATCCAAGTTGCTTCTTTGGTTTTCTCATGCGTACTTTCTTCATGATAGAATGACAAAGTGTTCAAAGATAAGACGAAAGGGAATGGCACAGTCTGGTGTGAATTTTCAACACACTGATCTCTCCCAGAAAAAGTAAGCCCATCTCCCCCTCGCAGCACTGAGGGATGAGCTGTGAACATCCATCATAAAGAAACAGAATCACAGGAGAGGTTCATCTTCTTTTACAGATGTACTTTTTTTTTTTAATATCAAAGAATGGGTTTTGCAGCAGGAAGTGAGGCCCTTCCCGCTTGGCAGAGAAGATTCAGGCTTGCAAGGAATGTAATCACTACAAGAGTAAAGACATCTCCTCTTTGAGCCACAGAGGATTTCCACATGCTTATCATTATAACATTAGCATCAGATATTTAGTGTGATTACACAGCTGTAACATGTAGCCTGAACAGCAAAAATTCTATATCAAAAGGTGCCTCTGTTTTCCTTAGTATTGCATCTCAGGAGTGTGCATTAATCACTGTTTAGCTCAACCACCCTTTAAATGACACTTTTTTCCCCTCCCATAGGAAGAATTATGCTCTCATAAACGCAATTCTTGCTGTATGGACCTGGAGTATGTTACAGTTTCCACTTGATCTTGCAGGTTAGTATTTGCACATAGACAAGACGAAAGAACAAATGCTTTAAGTTTTGCTGGCATATCTTGTGGCGGCGCACGTGCTACATGCTGTACCAAGGGCTTCTGGTGAAGAGCAATTCATGCGACAGTGATGGTTTTTGAAGAAAGCCCATTGTGGTTTCTTTTGAGGAAACACTCATTTCTGGCTAACCTCTGAACTCCCAGGTAAAACTCTCTACTTCCAGAAAAAAAAGAAATGGCACTGCAATATTGTATCTGCTCCGGTTGCGTGTTACTGCCTTAAAGTTCACTATGTGAGCTCTCCAGTTAGATCTGATTTTGGATTATATTGTGGCACCAATCTGGGTAGGTTACTGCACACTGTGGAGAGATAGGCTATCGTTAACCACAGGGGACAGCACAGCCCTGAAATGCACAGCACAGCACAGAAATGGTTAGCACAGGAGAAATTACCTATTCACAGGGAACCTAAAGGTCCATGTAATATTGGTACGTTGCACCTGTGTCTTAAACAAAAAGGCCCAACATTCAGCCAGCTAAGGCTGGTATTTGCCCCCATGCAGAAAGGGCTTCTCTGTGTCCAAGTAGAATAGTGAAAGCTGCCTCAATCATCATCTGTCCAACCATTTTGGCCTCCAGTCACTCCAAGTTTGCAAGTCAACTATACCAGTCCAAAAATGTGTTATTCTCACTAACACCTTTTATAAAATTGATGACTAGGTAGACACGCTGATTAAATAATAAATGATGAATAAAATTAAAAAATGCTTCCAGGAATTTTTCATTAGCCTTTTCTTCACCGACAGCACGAGGCTTTGTTTTCAACACTGAAGTTATGAAAATATTTCAGCATTTCAGCTCAGCAGATCACCTCCTGAAAAAACTGATGGCACCACATTTCAGATTTATTACAGCTAAAATTCCTGTTACTGGTGAAATATATTTTAAGATGCACTCAGGCTTAAAAAAACCCCACAAAAACCAAACCCTCCAAAACCCCAAACCATACCTGTCACCACTACCCAAGCAAATTAATGCTCTGGTAGTTTAAGCACTGTTTGAATTTAAGTGAAGTAACCTGTTGTACTGTGGATTTTTTTCTCTGACTGTTGCTTTTCCACTTATTTAATTACATTTACCAGTTAAAAATTAAGTTATTGAAATGACATTGCCCTGAAATTTAGTATGGGTACTGTTTATTTTAGATAGTTCTGTACAGTTGCACAGATAGTACTTTTTATTTAAGCATCAGTATGTTTACTCACACATCAAACATGATCTAAAATAGAAGTTTGCAGGCATTTATTATTGAACTACAGCAATGCATTTAGGACTGTTAAACAGCTAGGGCATAAAAAACATATTAAAAAAATTAGCTGCTGCTGAAGCTTTGCCTAATGGATTCAGCAAATGTCTACATTCTACAACTCATTTTCCACTCAAGTCTCATCTTGTTTTTTTCCCAGCGTTGACTCCAACAATAGAATCCTTTTTCTACACTGAAATGTTTGGTGGTTGTTACTGCATTGCAAGTAGCTATGTTGTTTTTATCTTAAACTAATGAAATCCCATTCCCTGAGAGACAGGTTTGTTAAGCTACATGCTTTTTTCCTAATAGGCAGCCATAGTTACCCCACACAAACCCTTCCGATGATCCTTCTCTAGACACCATGCCACAAAGAGCATTCTAGCCCACCACCACTTTTACAGCCAAGGGTAACACAGCCACGCAAGTTCCAACAGTTGCATACAATTTCATACCCAGAAGGTTAAAAATGAGTACCTGTGCTCAAGTCTTATACAGCAGGCAGCAACCAGAGTTTCTTCCTATCTACAATGCTCAATATTCCCCTGCACTGACATGACTTAGGTCGAGAGAGGTTCTCCTACCCCTCTACTCTGCCCTGGTGAGACCGCATCTGGAATATTGCGTCCAGTTCTGGGCCCCTCAGTTCAAGAAGGACAGGGAACTGCTGGAGAGAGTCCAGCGTAGGGCTACAAAGATGATTGAGGGAGTGGAGCATCTCCCTGATGAGGAGCGGCTGAGGGAGCTGGGGCTCTTTAGTTTGCAGAAGAGGAGACTGAGGGGAGACCTCATTCATGTTTATAAATATTTAAAGGGTGAGTGTCACGAGGATGGAGCCAGGCTCTTCTCGGTGACAAACAATGATAGGACAAGGGGTAACGGACACAAACTGGAACACAGGAGGTTCCACTGAAATTTGAGAAGAAACTTCTTCTCAGTGAGGGTAACAGAGCCCTGGACCAGGCTGCCCAGAGAGGTTGTGGAGTCTCCTTCTCTGCAGACATTCAAAACCCGCCTGGATGCCTTCCTGTGTAACCTCATCTGGGTGTTCCTGCTCCGGCAGGGGGATTGGACTGGATGAGCTTTGGAGGTCCCTTCCAATCCCTAACGTTCTGTGATTCTGTGACTTATTCTTACTATGACACATGAAAAATGCAGTGGCTATCTGGTGAATATTTTAAAAGCAGAATCTTAGACAGCCTGGAACAAATTGAAGTGCTACAGCTCAGGCTGATCCCATCCAGAATGTTATGTTTTGTTTTGTTTCTTAAAGACACATATTAGCCTAGCATGTTGATTTAACAGAAAAAGTGTCTGGGGAACTGGTTACAGAAGGATTAGGTGATCTACTTCTGCTTCTTGTTTTAAGTGTTTAAATACTGACAGCTTTGTGGGATAGAAAAGGGGAAGCGGTTTTTGGTCCTGTTCAGCAGACTATGTAAGTACCTGCTTAATTTGAGCTTAATGTGTTCCAGAAAGGGGATATTATTTATGTTGAATTGTTCACAGTCAAATGCATTTATAATCCAGGGTACCCAGGATTGTAACTGCCCTTTAGGCCAATCCTAGCTCGATTTTAGAGAGTTGTTTTAACGTCACTGTGTTTTATTTCCAGTACAGCACATTGGCTGCAAACCAACTGCGTCAACTAGGCGGATCCCCAGCCTGCTGCTGTGCAGGTACAGTGCAGAACTGTGGAATATTGGAGTCAGCCTTTTCATCCAGGATGGTCCCTTCTTCATTGTGCGTTCAATCCTGATGGGCCACTTCAGAATATTCAATCAGATGCTGGTGTTTTTTACAGCTAAGAATATCTTAGTTGTGACTCTACAATTGTATCGTCTGGCAGTGATAACGTTAGACTTTCGGGCTACTATTCTGCAGAGGAGCAGGAAAGGAGAAGTTGGCTGTTGCCCATGTGAGCCTTATGAAGCTCGTACTCATGCTATCGCTGACCAAGATACCGAAATGAAAGAGGTTGCTGCTTTTCCTTCTAAAGAGGAATCCCAAGCTCCATCAAAAGATCAGTGAGCACAGTTACTGACTTGAAAGAGGTTGCATTTACCACAGATTCTTCAGAAGGGCTTAGCCTATTTCTATAATGAAATACACCTTGAGTGAGCGCCTAAGTCACCTCTTCCACAAAGAGATAATAATTTCTTCTGAATTGTAGGAGAAATTCCTGAAGCAAAGTCATAGAAATGGGACATTTTTGTATCCTTTTGTACGCTGGGTTTCGACTAGTTCCCTATTATATTATCCACAGGGATTTTGTAGCTGTAGTTTATAGTATCAAGAAGGGTTTGGCACACTAACAAAGTTGGTTGTTACCTTTGGTGGTGGTGTGCTAACGTATGTACTTGCATGTACTCAAGTAGAAGGACAAGCTTATCCATTATGGGAAGTACAGAAGCGTTTAGCTCTACTATAGCCAGACTTCAATGGTTGGGCTATAACTGGAGTCTGATGAACAATACATTCATCGCGTGTGGGCACAACTTCAGCGGTGACAACGGTGCAGACGTGCACGTGAAGGAGGATGACAGATTTCTACCATTACATCGAAACATTGTTCATTCAAGAAATACGAGAAGATCTTGTTCAAACATTACCTCATCTTTGGCTGGATTCAGTTAAATCCTATGCAACATGGTGAAACGGCATAAACAAAACTGTCTCTTGGGACTTGCATGGTCTGAATAACCTAAGCCTTACAAATTAAAAAATAAATAAATGAAAAGCAGCCCCACAGATCGTAAGAACACAACTGCATTTGTCACAGGCATTTTCTGCAGACATGCTTGTCTTTCTATTTCCACCAGTTAGAATGCAAAAAAAAAGAAAAAAAAATTATAAAGATCTTTTTTCCTGGTTTTGCTGTGCTTGCAGTTGACACAAGTTTATAAAACATCTCCATTTTATAAGATTTTTTTAAAGTGGCCTGTCCCAGGCATACAATCTAATTAGATAGAAAATGGCACTGCTCAAGTTTGACAAAACAATCTAGACTAAGGGATTCAGGCTTGTGGTTCACATTTGATAAAGCACCACAAGGTCCCATGAAATAACTTGAGAGATTGTCTGGTCTGTTGAGTGTCAAGTTCCATTCTTAAGAAGTGGCTAATAATTTTTATTTACTGCTATGACATTTGGAGTGAACAACATAGGACCTGATTAATTTCTCCCAAGAACACACTTGGTATCAGTGTAAGACCACTGACTTTGCTAGGCTTAGCTTGTGGAAGCTGAAAGTAAGACTTTTGAAAATCTGCCTAGAAATAAGATTCTTACAAAATGTGGCAGGTGCTTTTACAAATTTCTGCATCCATTCTAAATGAGTGCAGAAAAGTATATTTAAAAATCTAGCTAATACAAAGTGACCTAACTAAGGTAACTTCCTTTATTAAAAATTCCCAGTTATCTTTATTTTCTAAAGCTGCCACTATTTAAGGACAGAATCCAGTCTGGTAAATGACTAAAATTGTTTCTACCACCACTGCAGCAGTCATATGCTTATTTATAGTTATTACGTCTGATAAGCAATGACATCTTTATTCTTTGAAAGATAAACCTATTTAAAAATTCCAACCCCCAAACATACAAATCTGTGTTTATATTTGTGAGCTGTTACTGTTCTATGGAGCATCAGACTCTCCCATTATGGAAGAGGAAAACGCACAGCCATAAAGAAGGAAGGAGCTCTTATATACTTCATAGCCCTTTCTAACACATACTTCAGTAATAATGTGTAACACCCCCTGCTCTTGTTATTTTGGGCCTTTTTCCAGCAGAAATTAAAAAGAAAAGCCAATCATCATTTGCCATGGCATTGCAAGGCAGACATACGGAGAGTGGAATGCAACTTCATTTGGGATTTTAATTCAAGCCTAGAAGTAAAAAAAAACAACCTAGAGTGCTGCTGCTGACCAGCTGTGCTGTCTAAAACCTTTCACACTAGGGTGAATTTAGAATTAGTTGGTAGAACAGCAACACCTCTTCCTTGTTGATGCAAGCCAGGACTATTCGCATTCATTTTGAGTTTACCACTTGCTGATATAGTAATTATCCTGTTAAAAGGATCCTTGCTAATTAATTTGGAGTGTACTGAGGTTGCTAGAACATCATTCTAAATTCATCAGCACAAAAATTGCAGGACATACTTTTTTAAACTCGCTGTCTATTTAAATGGCTTAGTTCAGCAACAAACTGCCTACGAGGCTCAGCCTGCAGCAAATGTAAGATCCCCTGGGATCAGCAATACAGAGACTGGTTACAGCAGGA
>NW_010156072.1:51628-51922 GCF_000695765.1 Mesitornis unicolor
GCCGTTCCATTTTAAACAGCAATAAAGCTTCTAATCAGATTTACTGTGAGAAGAACTCACTCTAATGCTAGTTTTTTTACTACTAGATCCCATTCACTCACAGGCAAAATAGGCTAGATCCTCCCTCATGCTTACGATAGTGTAGATTTGGACTTTTCCTCTCCAGTATATCAGAAGTGACAACAAACAGGTTGCCTAAAAAGTAAAGAAAACCCAAACAGACAAAGCATTTAAGGTTGGGTAGTCTACTTCCCTACCCACGTGCAGAAGGGAACCACATATGTCAGGCAGCAG
>NW_010156072.1:51963-62593 GCF_000695765.1 Mesitornis unicolor
GGAAATGGCAATTAAGTTCAGTAGCTTGTATGTTTGGTCACAGCAGAAACCCCAGTTGCAAGCCGTCTTTGCCTTCCTCTTGCAATTTTCTTGGAGAGGAAGGACCACAGCAGTGTTTCTCCAGCAGGCTGCTGGAATCAGCTGAATCAGCAGCTGGCTGTGGGGAGCCCCTGTGCAGCCTTCCAGAGCTTTGCGCTAGGCAAGTGGTAGAATGCATTTTCTTGAAGATGTGCCAGCATCTGTGGCATAACTAAAGAACAACTGATGTCACACTTGCTATTCAGGAAAAGCTGCAATAAACTTTCAGACGGAGAAAATTCAAGCCTTCGAAATGGAAGAATTTAAGAACATTTATCTTAACCTTTATTTACTCGAGTCAGGAGAATTACATTACTGAATCTCTCCTGCAAATGGGTATCTAGCCATTTAGTGTTATTTATTCTGGTTGTTCCTGCCTTGTCCTTTTAGATTATTCCATATTAAACCTCACTAAAATGTTTTACCACTTGTCTTTTCCTGAGCTAAAATGTATTCCTCTTTTCCTTTGGACATTGGCTCAAATAAGATCATAGCTCTAAGCCTAAAAATCCTAACCAAACAACAAGAAAAACCCAAACACACAAAACCCCCCCACATTATTTTATTGTGTTTCTGTTGGTATTTGTACTGTACTATGTTCTCTGGGACCATGTGGAAATGGAAGAAAATGTGCAATTACTTTTAAAAATTTCAACTGTAGTTTGCAAATAAAAGGCAGTTACCTCAGGCATAACTGCCAATTTATTATGTGAGAGCTGACTGTTACATGTTCCCATTAATTACATCTTCCACATGCTGCTTTTTCTTTCCATCCTTTGTAAGTTAATTACTTAGGCCAGATTCTGACTGCAGCCATTGCTCTGAAAACCCACAGCAACTGCAGTAAATTCCACTATTCTGCATAGGTTCTTCTTTATTTGGAACCTTTGCCTCCAAATATGCAAGTTCGAGTGTAATCCCAGAGAGGATGTGTTTAATATCTGTACATAGAATGCATTTTACAGATGCACAAAAACACATATATGCATTTAGATACACGTATGCACCTGACAATGCCTGATGCATACAGCTTTTATTTCTGTTATGTGAGATTGCTGATGAAAACACTCTGCAGATGTCTATAAAACACTTACAGAAATACCTGAGCATTACAAATATCTTAAAGCTTAGGGCTCTAAATACTAAGCATATGGTACTCTCTGAACAATATACTGATTTAAAAAATGTTCTGTAAATTCCCTGGAATATCTTATTTCCATGCAGTTTTCCTCAGTTGAATGAAACCTACCCAATCACTATTTCCCCCTCAAAGATAAAGTTTCTGAAAAAAGCATTAGAATAAAACACTAGGATCTAAAATTGCACAAGGCTCTTTCACTAGTTCTGTGTCAACAGAAAATAGGCAAGCCTTGAAATCACCAGCTTGAAGAGTCCTTGGCCTTCTGGGTCCAATTCTCCATCTTTTGACATCTGTTTTATGAGGAATGAAGCCTTTCCTTACTTGTGAGAGGAAGGAAAACAGATTATTCCAAATCTGTGAGGCAATAAAAAGGGGTCATGGTGGCAGAAATAACATAAATGTTTGCCTAAGAATGGTCATTGCATCAGAAGGAAAATACAGCAATACAGACCTCTAATGGAATATACACTAATGACTGAGAAAACCACATGAGCTGCATTCTGAAAATCTTCCCTGGTCCTTCAGAGCCAGCAAGGGAAGAGCTCTCATCAGCCAGCTCCAGTCAATGATCTCCAGCAAGCTAATTCCAGTGGTCTTGAGTCTGTCTTGCAGATGACCCTAAAAGACTCTATGCAAACTTTTCCTAAGTTGGGCTTATTTGGGTCCTGACTTTTCCCTTTAAATTGGGTTAAAGGAGTGGGAGGGAAAGATGTATCGATATGAAAAAAAATAATTTATACATCTGAACTCTTACCTCATCCTCTACATACTGCTGTTCTTTCCTCATCTATATTTCTATATGCTCTCTGGGTCTACTGTCCAGATCTCAGTATGCAGACAAAAGACACTAAACTCTGAACTTCCCGCTGCGGCCTGTGAAAGTCTTCACAAAAGCTCACAAGAACTCAGGCCAATCAGAGATTAAGAAGAGCCAAGCCTATTTCTTCCTGTTAAAGACAGAAGGTATCTACAGCTGCCAAAGAGCTTCCTCCATTTGTTTGTTGCCTACTACAGAGAAAAGACAGTTTTCCTGAGCAAGCTTTCTGTGAAGGACTAGATTATTTAAACAGTAGCATCATTTCCTGCAGTCCTGTGGATCAATATCTCCTTGTTAAGGTCATGCAAAGTTTGAAATGAGGGTGTTAGACTGTAGTAAAAATAAGGGAGCTGAAGAGTGGTAGAATTTAAAAGTGATGCCCTAAGCCAGCATTTTAATTTTATGAGGTAGGAAAGGTCTCCAAGCCAAGTAAAGCAGGCCTGCATGGGTGTCAACTGTAATAGCAGCTTGGAAGTTCTAAACTGAAGATTGCTCTAAAATCAATCTCCTAATACATGTAAACTAATAGCATCCTGGAATAATCATACAAAATGGATATAATCAGAGCTAACACCTAAGCCTCACAGAGGACTCCAGAAATAGCTTTAGAATAGATTTACAGTGTAAACTAGCTAAGTGATGCTGTTCTTTCATTTTACATTATTCTGAATAAACTGATGCTTTACATTTAAGGAATGTGTTTGGCTTAATTTTATCTGGCATCCTGCATAAGTGCTTCACAATTGCAGTCCCTTGGTAGAATTCACAAAAAGATTGTCTTTTGCAACAAACTTGGGAGAAGCCTTGTTGGAGCATCCTTCAGAATTGCAAGAGACAATAGTGTGTTCAGCAACCGCGGCAGATGAACCAAGACAGCTGTCAGACACTATAACTCACTGTAGGCCTAATCCTGCTTTCAGTAAGCATTCACAATGCCACTGTTGAAGATCATTACTCTGTCTATAGTATTATTAGAGAAACATGAAAACAGGACTCAATTTCTTATGCAACCTATTCTAAAGTTTTAAGAAGCACCTTCCAGAGAGATTTATTGCAACTGCCAAACTGGAATACTCTTTTACTCCTTAGAGGTCAACTCTGCAAAGTGATTAGCCTTCTCCCTGAACTCTTTCTTCTTTCCTTACCCTTTCTCCTTCCAGATTTCATGTTGAGGTGAAATCTAGTTGTCCTGATACAATAACAAACCAATACGAGTTAATATTCTGCCTTGTGAGCTGCATATCAAGTTTAACTTAAAATTTAAGCTCCACTGTGACAGAAGATTCCACTATTTTGTGGTCTAATCCAAGGAATACTAATTCATTAAAAAAAACTCTTACACACAGAAAAGGAGAGAATGCATAAGTAAAAGTTGCCACAGGGGTAGCCTGAAGCCATATGCCAGCAAGTTACTCTGCTTCTATATTATGAGAATTTTTATCCATCTAATCAATAAGAAATGAGTAGTTACTATGGCAATTTCTACGCTACAAGGTACTTGTGCTGCAGTAGAGTATGTTCTAGAAGGACAAACACACCACTCTGTTACGTAAATTTTTGCGCCCTTTACAGTGTTGTAGTGTTGTGTGTAGGCTTGAGAAAGGTGAGAAGAGTAAACTGAGTCAAAAGATAGCAATGCTTATAAAGTACTGCTTGGAAATTCTTAAGTGACTAAGAGATACAATCCACAAACATTCAAACAAATGACACAGTGATTTTGCAGTTCTTTAGCTTGAAATCAGATATAATGAAACGAAGATTTCACTACTCCATTTCCCTTTGATTATCTTCCTTAAAGTTTCAACTGATGGGGCTAGGGTCTAGTCTCTCTCATACCGCCATCAATTTGTACTAATATTGATTTCAAAGGACAGCAATACACACTGCAGTAGACAAGGCTGATTACAATGGATGTATTCCCTTACAGCACAATATTCCATAACCCTGTAGGGACTGCTGACACTTGCACATACAGATCACAAGGATAAACCTTCACTCTCAAGATACAGAATAGTACAACAAGACTGCAAGGTTCTTTTAAAGGTTTCAAAATAGTTAATCATAATCACCTTCATTAAATACACAGAGAGAGTACATATGCCTCCTACAAAATCTTCATCCCAATTTCATCACATTATATTTTGCAGTATTTCTTTTTTTCCTCTACACTTTTTCAAAATATCTTTTTTTCAGGTATTAGAACAAATGGAAAGGGACGAATGCTGAGGAGAAACTTAAATGCTACAGAAGCAGGCAGTTCCCTTAGAGATGTCTGACAATGCAGAGATATCATGGCTGCATACAGAGACAAATTAAGACTTACCACAACTGCTGAAGATGGACCAAATATTGTAGCACAAGCCTGTCAAAAATATGGTCAGGAGAGAAGCCTAGGTAAATAAGCAATCAGCTGTCTAGCAAGCTTACCCTATGCACACCATTATGAAGGAGCAGACTGAGAGGCTGGGCTGCTCCTGAAGAAGACACTAAACATTCACACTCTGCCTGCAACCTATGTACCATAGTAGCCAACCTTTAGCTGCTTTAACTTAACACCAAGTCTGTCTGGATACAATTTTCTAGGACTTTTAAAAGCACTCACAATTGGTCAAAATGGGGTTTAAACAGGCTCTTTATTTTCTCCTTCAACATTACACCCACCATATGATTTCAAGTCCATTTCCTTATTCAAAAAGACCAGCTACATCAATTTTTCCACTGCAGAAGGAGAGAACGGAACACAAGAAGCAGACTGGCACAGAGACAGTCAACATCATAAAACTAGACTTGGAAAAGGTTTTATTCCCATCTCTTGGAGGTTTACTGAGGCCCTTAATGTCACAGAGCAATACCTCGAAAAAATCACATGCAAGGCAGCTACCAATAACATAGTTCAGATATTACGGTCTGTCCCTTCACTTCATCAGCTGGGTATAAGAAATAACATCCTTTTAAAATGAACAAGAATAGAGAAGAAACAGAACTGTTTCTTCCAGAAAAGCTTCAAGGCAGTACACTTGTGTTTTAAAGGTCTGTTTCTGTAGATGGGATAGCTTACATCAAGCCTCTTCGTTTGCATCAAGTGAAGTGAACAAGTCTTATATCTCCCTTAGGAAGCCTTCAGCTAATCACATTTTGATTTGCACCAAGTATTTCTGTGTCTACCTCCACACAACTCATCCTGGACTGAACTTTATTATAGCAAGTGGTCCTTTTAGCTAGCTCTGCAGCCATAGTTCTCTTTGAAGCACTGAAAATGTAAGAAAATGTGGCCTGTAAGGAAACACAGCAGGGACTGACTATGCACCTAAGTTAGCTCTCAGAGTGGCTTTTCTATAGAAATGTTTCCAATAAAGAACTTCTGCACATTTCCATTTTGCAATTTAAAGAGACTAGCACTGTGGTTTCAACAGACATACCATGGCACCAACTACTCTCATCACACAAAACCCAAACCTTTTCAGAAGAGCAATATACTTCACTGTGCTGCACTGAGAGAACTGGTGCATGCTAGAAACTAGAAATTACCCTGGAAGCACAAAAACCACCATTTGTCCATAGAATGGTTAGGTCTTAAGATAAAAGGTCTGAAGCATATCAGCCTCTCTTGGATCTCTGAGATAGCATATGCAAGACAGAGCATAAAACATGTCCTGTGAGTTATGAAACACCGTAGGCTCTCTTCTTTCAGTCTTTTACACTCCTTAGCCTCTCATTATCTGATTTCCGTTATGTAATGTCCTATTTATAGGCTTCAGACTCTTTGACAGTTGTTTTGTTGTCATCACTAACAATTGTTTGTTGCTTGCACTACTTCCTTACCTCAAATTGACACTGCCCTCACGCTTTCAAGAAAAAAAAACAACTATAAAAAACCCCAAAACTAACAAAGCTACCCAACCCCACAACACATAACACACACTTTCATAGTGTGGTGGAAGATTCAGCAAAACAGCTGTTATAAGCACCTTACAAGGTCATAGGTCTAAGCAGCATCAAAGACAATAATAAACATTATACTTGAATTAGAGCATGAAAGGATTTACTCTAGAATGAGTCATTGCTAAACTGTTTAATGGAAAGTAGGATCTTGCCTTCTACAACTGCTAAAAAAAGAAAAAATAAGAGGAAATAATGAAGAAAAAAAGCCAAACAAAATGGTCCTTTACTGAGTCACAGTGGCAGCAAGGGAAGTTAATCCTCTTCATTCTACCTTCCTTCTATGTCCAAAGAGGTTACTCTCGCCCTCTTGCTCCTACACAGCCATGTTCCAAGGAGCCTCATGGACAAGGATCTCTTAGAACTTACAGTCATTTCTGAAAGATAAACCACAAGCTACACAAAAACTGGAAATAAGAGTAGAGCCTAAGCATCAATGCCTTCCTACTCTTTCTCACAGTAGTTGAGAACACTGGTTAAGGAGAACAACAGAAAAAGATGCACAGGCACCCTTGTCCTCGTGGAAGCCAGCGTTACTGTGAATGGAAATACTGCTTTGTTAGGAGAAGCAAGTAGTCATGGGATGGGGGAGAAGGCACAACACCACAGGAAGGTTTGGCTCAGCTACATGTAAGAACATACAACCAAGCCCCCTATCTGCCCAATTCAAGGACACAGCGAGGGACCATGTCTTTTCCAAATGCTTAGTAACATTTCAGATGATACTAGATATCATTTGGAAAAACTTTGCTTATACACACACAGCTATTACAGCAAGGCCACAGGCACTGGGAGGAAAGAAGGAAGAAAGGTGCAGTACTTAGTTAGAAACAGGACATGCATTTGCCCCTCACTCTGGGGCAGGCAGAAGGCTTGGTTAACCTTGGGGTTACTGTAATTTCATATTTCTGTAACAACTTCATCACAATTTTGCACAACCGTGGGGTAACATACACCTCTTCAACACTGCAAAAACCAGGTAAGATTCACCAGCTCTACTTATCATACCCTTGCTTTCAACTGTCCTGTAGATAGGAGATCTGCAGATAATCCTTCAGGACAGACTCAAGCAGGACAAAGTCACATTAGAAGGGGTTACCTTCCTCTCTACTACATTCAATATATGAAGTAACCAACTTAGCAAATTGTAAACTACTTCATCTTCCCATTCTCCTCACTATAGGACTAAATATACTATGATTAACATCTCTATCCTGTTTTGTTTCTGAGTTTGCCCTGACCAAAGGGAGAGGAAAACTTTACAAAAAAACCCCAGCTTCTGAATTCACAACTTCATTATCAACACAGGAGAACAGAAAATGTTCTTACCATGCCACTGCAGTCCATCTCACATCTAACATCTGAGAGACCAACAATACGTACACATTTGAACTAATCCAATTCGCTACTTGCAACAGGAAGAGTTTTCACCCTCCCCACTGCCTGCTCACTAAGCCCCACCCTTCCCTTCTCGCTGCTCCTGAGGCTCACCTGATTGCAGTAAGCAGCTCCTTGATTCAATTTTACTAATTCAGCAAAAAAACTAAGAAGCAGAGGTAGAGGAAAGAGAGGTACAGTCTACTGTTGCATTGACTAACTGCCTGATGAATGACAAGTCACATAACCTAATTGGAAAGAGCCAGATCAGGAAACTGTTCCTATACTTAACTGTGGGACAATTAGGCTTGCATTTAGTGAATCATTACTGACTTAAAGCTCTCTTTTCTCCATTGCTGACTCCCACAGTATGACAGGGGGATTATCCAAGGGTATCTCTGTCCAGTGCACATCATCATAGAACAAAACAGCAGAAAGCTCTTCAGATTTGCCTGCACTTGGAAAGTTTCCCAGGAAGGACAAACTGCAGCAGCAGGATTCCTTTCTGTTTCAAGTGGAACAATTCTGTCCAAAATAGCTGCTTGCAACTTGGAACAAGAGACTGTGAGATACTGATGAGAAACCAGAGTGAAGGACTGACCAAAGCGAGATGGACCCTTTCCCCAGCCAGAAAACAGAAGAGGCAGCTCTGCCAGTTTTCCACTGCCTTTCTCACTTCTCTCTATTCCCTTAGTAACAAAGAGGATTAGGATCCTGGACAGTAATGACAGTCCAGGCCACTTTGGTCTCATCCACTTTGGGCTCTCACCACATTCAAATATAGCTGGAAAAAGGATTATTAACTAGCACTGTCAGGTTGGCTTGTGGGAAGAAGAAGAAAAAAATCACATTAAATCACTGTTTTAGAGATAGGTCAGGTACTTGGGCGAATTTTTTTAAAGTGACTTAAAAAGTGACTTAAGGCTCTCACTTTCCTCTGGCAGTTTTTACAAGAGACAAACATCCTTGGTGCTCCATAGCTTGCCTGAATACCAAGTGATTCAGCAAGTTTTCCATTTGTCTATATTCACATTTTCAGCCACGTTGAGAGGGAGACAATAGAGACCAGGTATGAAGAGCACAAACACAGCTGTGCAGTCAGGCTCTCTCCAGAATCATCCCAGTCTGCCAGGCCATAGTTCCAGAGTTTCTTATTCATGCTGCCCTACAGCATCAACAGTATACTGAGCAACTTCTTACCTTCAGGTAAATGTGACTCTTCCTGCAGATCAATGATCTTTCCTAACAGTAATTAATTGTATAAAAGACAGGATGTTGTGCCTGTCAGCCTCCAACTTATCTGTTTTTGTCAGAGTTTGATCTTATAATTATCTTCCTATTTAGCATTACTCTGCTGTACTTCACTCTGGATCTTCCAGCCTTCTAACAATGAACCAGGGGGTCAATCAGATCCACGTGTTTGATGGCCAGCATCTTTCCCAGACTCCCTCCCTTTTGTTATCTGGGTCTGCAGATGAAGTTCTGTCCTCTGGTGTGGAAAAGATGTTGTTATCATTGTGTACAGCACTTTGACAAACATTTACACTGACATGCTTGTAACAGATTGGTAGATTGCTACCGTAATGCTCAGGAGAAGGAACAACAGCACCTTTTTTTTTTTGCACTTACTTAACACTGGGGGCCTAGCCCTAGACTTGAGCTTCTATGATAATAGCACCAGCTGTCACACTGTAGACTGGGGGTGTTAGACCAAGTGCTAAATCTTGGTTCAGTATATTGCAAAACAAAGAGATTTTGTTAGATTAAGTTCAGTAAGTGACAGATCCATTTCTTGAAAGTCACATGCACACAGACATTGAGCCAAGATTCTGCAGCCCCCAAATGAAGAGTGGCCTGTTCGCAGAGATGAAAGAACTTCAGAGGTTTCCAGAGTTCTGGTACTGGAGGATGACATACCTGTTACAGCTCACACACAGTCATACTGATTACACCTTCCTCAAATGCTTTACAGCAAGAAAATGGCAGCCTGTTAGGTTAGCCAGCAACCATGGGGATCTCCATCTATCACTGCCTTTATCATTCCTTATTTGTTAAAGCTGACTGTCAAAGATTCACGCAGTATCTACGATGACTCATTAATTGTTTTTCAAAAGTTTCCAACATTAGGTGTCTGAGAAAAAGAACCTGCGAACAATCTTCATCTAAGTGAACTGAAATAAAAAGCAATGTAGTTATTACTAAAAGAAGAAAAGTGTCATGATAAGACACTTATCTCATCTAGAATATGAGATTACATCAACCATACCATTTGCACCTAAAATCCCTGCAACATAATGCAGCTCAATTCAGCACACACATAAATCTAAAGTAGCTAATCACATTAGTCTGTCCACACAAAATGAAATGACCTGTGACTAATACTAACACAGATGAAACTGAGGAAAATTATTTGCAGTGCAGTATGAACATCTGTTCAGGCTGCACTCGGTTCTAGCTGGTTAGGAAGAGAGTACAACAAGGAAAATAGGACCCTTTCTCACGCTTAGCAAGGCTGAAAGCTCAGCAAGCTTTGCACACACGGTAAAAATTATTTTGCCAAAAGACAAATAATTCAGTATTTTGAATATATAGTTTTGCCCCCTGAAGGACAGTTATTTGGTTTGATACAGTCCCATGATCTCCAGGGAACTACCAGAAACAAAGGTGCAGATAAAGACAGACAGAACAATAATGAAGTCAGATGTCCTGGGGTACTGATAATGTGCTTTCAGGTCACAAAGTAACTACATTTAATGGCACTTTACTTCCTAGAGATAGATGCAGCTCAGAAGTAGGAAATCGGGGATGTCTGTGCAAAGGCCAAAGAAGCTGTAACAGTTTATGCCAACTGAAGGTGTGGCCCAATATACAACCATGTCCTCATTAAAGACTTCAGGTAAAGGCTACCAGATGCATTTCCTAGAGGTAGATAATTCAGGTAGATGAAGAGATATCAATGGTTATAAAGGTCTAATGCTTCCTGAACAGAGATCAACATCAATGTGGGACGCTGCCACATGCAGAATCAGTATCCCTAGCTAGTCATGCGCTTTAATGCTGGGGATATTAGTGACTACCTGAGGCTCCACGATTAAACCATTATGCTTTTTCTATTAGTAGATATTAAGCAAGAAAGAAGGTGCCCAGTCTCCTCATTATAACACACAGAAAGTGTAATTTCATGCCACATATGTTAATCACATAAGGTAGCCTTAGGAAGCAACTACAGACCACATGACAAATCCTTGCTATGCCAGAGACAAGGCCTAGTTCAGCAG
>NW_010156072.1:62624-73195 GCF_000695765.1 Mesitornis unicolor
CTGTAGTGAACAAATGGACCTTCTCAAAATGTCTGGACAATAGTGACCCCACACCTCTCCAAGCTGCACAGTCATAAGTATAGATGCAAAGAGATATGACTAAAATGAGTTGAGTTTTGCACCAACATCAAAATTTGTTCAAGGAAGAACTAGCAACCAGGACGGATGACTGCAGCTGTGCAAGACCTTTTCTTTCTAAGGCCAGAAACAGGAAGAAATATCCTAGGGCATCTGAGCTCGATAAGCCATTTCCCAGTACTCTTCTGAATAAAGCACAGTGAGATGGACAGGCTCTCTAGAGAAATTGAGCATGTAGATTGAGTACCAGCCAATAGTATATGTTTATAACCAACAGCTTGATTCAGCCAAAGAATTCTTTTTTTATATTTTTGTTGTTTAAATGAGGAAGAGAGAAGCTACTGGCAGCCTGCCATTTTAATGTGATATCTTGGCAGGAAAATGCTTTGTTATATCACAACCATATGGTGGTGGAAAAGATTTTTTTTTTGTATTAAGTTCCTGTAATAGTCCATTCCCATTTTTAACACAGCCTTTTTACATAAGAAGGATATGTTTGCTTCTCAGTTCTATCACAAGAGTTATTAGTATATGACTACACTTTTATACCTAATAATGGCAAACACTAAAAACATTACAGTTTCAAAGGTACAATTACTTCTTCTATTGTGAAAAGGTGAATGAGCACACTGATGGAATGTAGCTTCTTTGAAGACTTAAACCAGGTTTTCCACAGGAAGCCATTCCTTCTTTTATTTGCAAAGGATGAGAATACTGTCCAAATTGGCTACTGTCAAATGAAGTCTGGCATTGTTTGGGAACAGTGAGAACAGGAAGATGTGTGGGAAGTTGTTGCTTGCGTTTCTCTCTTCACCTGCTCATCTCCACACCAGGAAATAGATTCATTCAGATATCTTTCTATTGCTAGTAGAAACCCAAAGCAAGAAAACCAAGCTATAGAACACCGAGTTTTTCACACATTCTTAGGACAGGCTCCTACTCTGGTCCAGCTGACTTTCTCCCTCTACATGTCTAGTAATCAGCAGATACCAGCATCTGTGAATTCAAATCTTTTAGATTCGGAAGGCTTTGAATTTCCTACTGGGATAAGTCTGTTATCAGTATGAGGCTACGAATGAGTTTTTGACATGTACATACTCCCCAGAAGCCAGTACCATGCATGTGTTACTATGCTGCTCAAGTTTCCAACTTTTGCAGTTTTCTATCTTTGCAACACAAAAATAAATAAAATTACGTAGAATGTCTTTTTCATTAACAAAAATCCAACCACCACCACCTTCATTTTTGCCGAGGAAGCTGAAATACAAGGTAAGACACAGAGGTACTGCCTTCATTTCGGCAGTTGTTCTATCACCTGATGACCCCACCCCACTCAAGGAGGGCAATCAGGAAAAGGAAAGGAGACCTGTGGGTTGAAATGGAAAGAGATTTAATAAAATAATAAGAAGAAACTAATATTAATACCAATATTAATACAAAATACACGATGTTATACTCAGCCCATATAGTGGTCAATGAGTGCTAGATGACAAACGTGGTGAGTGCCACAGCTCCAGCAAAAGTGCACTGTTCACACTGAATGAGGGAATAGGCCTCGGGAGCAGAACGATGGGCAAGACCCTCCAGAGATGGTGATCATTGAGGAAAGAGAGAAGAACAACAACAAGAAGTCCTCAGCAAACTTTCCAATTTATAGTGAGCATGACGTTTATGGTATGGAATCCTACTGTTGACCAGCTTGGGTCAGCTGCCCTGGCTTTTGCTCCTCCTCCTAGGTTCTGCACCTGGCTAACTCGAAACTGCTAAAGACCTTGATCACTATGGCAACCTGCACACCAGGGCTGGCCATGAACTAAAAGGGTGTCCTATCAACTTTGTTGTCACCAAATTGAGTGCTGCAGTCTTCTCAAAAACGCAGCTTTCTTGAATAGAAAACTGAATCTATGATTCTATCACAGCGAAACCAGGGCAGATACTTATCTAACAAAGCTTTCTCCAGCACAGCAAATACATTTCCATTAAGGGTTCTTGAGGCTGATCTGTACAGAATCCTAGTTCAGAACACAAGGTACCCCTGCAGCTTGAAAAACACAACTCTGCTTGTACTCTCAAGAGAGCATAACGCAGTGGATGGGTAGCTGGATTCTGCTTTTTCCCTGCAGTTCTTTGGCTCACTACAGCTACACTGAAGTGCAATAATAAGTTAACTAATGCACCCAAACACTCCAAGACACTCAGATGTGAACATCTATGCATCTAAACAGATAGGATGGTTCCCAGTATGTTTCTGACACGGGCAAAATTGTATTTGCCCCTACAACCCCTAGGTGTGTGTTAAAGTCATGTTGTTCCAGGAGCTGTCCCCAGCTGGCAGCATGTACACGTGTGGAGACCCAGGTAGTTTCCAAGCATAATCACACACTGTTCCGTGCCAGTGAACCTCAAGGCCTTGATACTTTTGTAATTAAACCTGTAAACAGGTTTAATTTAGTAGTAAATATGTAAGCTAAGCAGTTCCCTTTGATTTCTGCTATGGACTGTTGTCAAGAACTAGTGAACTCCAGGAGTAAAAGGAACAGAGTCTGGCCTACATTTGAATTTGTCCCAAGTCCTTCATGATATTGTTTTGATATAGATGCCTACAGAAACCAGATAACAACAGAAGTGCTGAACTCGAATGAAAATCCATAGGGAGGATTTTGTTAGGAAATGATAGAAAATTCAACTGCTGTGACTTGTGTGATGGCAGTGCTGACGTTTCTGCACTCACTCTCTGAGCAAAAACATTACCAGGGCAGGAAAAAAAATGAGAATATTTCAACAAATGGTCCATAACTTGCTTACATGTTAGAATTCAATTTTCTGTACTTTCATATATCTTTATTGCACTTCTTGGAACATAACAACCTACGAGGTTTCTCTTTATAGCATGGAGCATATGAATGTTATAAAAGAGTATTTGCAGCAAGATATCCTCAGGAATTATTTACATTACTGTCAGCTCTTTTGAGACACTTAGACTTACCCTGTCTTTGGGGATTTTCCCTTTTAAAAATGTCTGTGTCCCTTGATAAAGTCCTTCACACTTTAGCCAGAGAAACCACATTTTTCTCATATGATGTATTTCTGACTGGCAGCATAGTTTGCAGCCTTTAAAAATATTCATATGCAGTAGTCAAAACATGGCATGCTTGCAGCCCCTTGGAATCTTAATGCCAAGCCTGTCTAACTTCCTGACAAAACTTACACAGTAAGCAGTAATCAGATAGATCTAGTGTGAGAAAGAGTAAGTTTTGCTGGATCCAGTGAGACAAAAGGGTTTTATCTTCTGATTTTCCAGAGCAGAATTGGAAAACAAACAATGGAGCCTCAAAGCAACAAATCTGAATTGGTCACGGTATAGCTCAATGGAGAATAAATACACTCTGAAAAGAAAATGAGAGATGAAAGAAAGACTTGACTGTAATTTACATTTGTTAATATGGAAATTATGAAAATAAGTAAATGCCTATAAAAAGACATTAATAGAATTCACCCAGATTTACAGTTTAAATTTTATTCTGTCATTCCTTCTTATATATAATCCAACAGAGCTCGAGCTGCCTAAAAACCCACCATTATTACAGTAACACAGGAGCCTGCTATGCCAAGTCATCAATCTTAGCTCTGCCAGTGAATGGTGTACCAACAGTAAATGGGCCAAGAACACCGACTTCCTCTACCTTAACTATTAACCATTCCTTCAAGCAAGTATCCCTTGAGTAAAGCTTTGTATTCTGCAGGCATTATTACCAGCTCTTTCTAAACCTCTACTTGCAAGTCAGCTATAATTGACATAGAGAGTTTGCAACTGTTCCCCTTGAGATCAGTGATGAAATCTGCTTAAACTTTGCTGCCTCTAGGAGTGTAATGGTATGCAGGAACACTCCAAAATGGCTAGAAGAATACAACAGCTTATGACTCCCACTATAGACCTCTGGAGAGGTAAACTGAAGTCTCTGGTCGGGTCCTAGATAGAAAGTGAAATCCAAAACCACCTCATTCCAGAGATCACCAAATCGAGACATGGTCACTTAAAATGTTCATGTGCACACACACAGAGAGGCGAGCAGGCCTGGAGACAGCAAAGTCACAAGCAGCATGCCTTTCTTGACGAGAGACTAGACAGATTTGTTCAAAACCAACTTGTACTATGCCTAAAAGCAAGTAATTCTCTCTTCGTGTTCATTTCATTCTGCCTCCTCTTTATGTGAAAATGATCATTCTGACCTGCAGAATAATGTTTAATTATTCCTCAGTTTCATGGTCACAGCATTAAGTTTTTTCAAAGGCGTCTTACAAACTGAGAACAAAAAAAAAAGAAAAAGAAAAAGAAAAGCCTTGTTACCTAAGAGCCTATTGAAATTCTTTAAGTCTCTGGGCATGCATTATGTATTCACCAAGTTTGCTGCTGGTGATGTAAGTTAGAAATTCTCCTGCTGGTTTTGATTACAGCTGCAGAGTCACAGATTTGAACAGCAGTAGACAATCATTTTTCTGAGCCTGCACATAAATACAAAACGTTTCCTTTTTCCTTATCACATAAACCTTCCACTATGATTACTTCAAAATGAATTCCTGTTTTCTTCAGATTTTCTCCACTTATCATTTTACAATTAACAAAATGTATTCCATCCAACAAAGCTCTGTTATTTGCATATTCAAAGGTCACCATACAGGTTAAAGTTATTTAACTATGAAAGAGATGATAATTTCGCAATCTTTTTACATGCAGATAAAATACAAAATTACCTCTGGGTTTTTAATTTGCACATTTACAGACACATGATAAAGAGTTTTACGATAATGGTATAAGCAGCATAACGAACTTTCAATTAGACTGTGACAGCTCTTCCCTCTAGTCTTCCCATTGTCGTTTTATTATTTAAAACACAGTCATCTCTTTAAGGAAGCAACAAAGAATTTTACTTACGACACCCATACTTTGGAAACAAAATGGCAGCTTCTCCCAGGAGTGCTCCTGTAGCGTGTTGGCTTGCGTGCATGCACTGCTTGGCATTCAAGTGCTCCTTGCTAAGCATGGTGGAAAAGAGGTAAAATGAGATAGAATTAGATCAACAGAACATCACGTTTTATGGGTGTCCCAGCACTGAACAATCCAGATCATCAGATTAGAGCAGTGATAAGTGGCAAAAAAGAGTCCTATTTATTGCCATATAGCACCCTTGTGGGTTCTTTATTTTATATAGTCTTTGTACAAACACAATAGACATCCTTCTGGACATGAAGTCCTGGAAAAAAGCAATGCTCACTGAATTCCTATGAAATGGTAACAAAGTAAAATTCTGTCCCCCATCTAGGAAGTTCTTGGCATTTCTCACAGAAAAATAGATTCCTCAGCATCACACTTCACCTGCCTCAGGTAAACCAATGCAACTGAGCTAATTATGAGTCCAATCCATTCTAAAGTTACCCTTTTTTCAGTTAGCACCATGGCCACAAACCAATCCAGCCTCCCAGAATGAACGAGCAGAGGACAAACATTTCCTAATATTATGAACTACTCCAGAGTTGGCTGCTGTGACTACTTTCTATTTGTGTTGAAAGCCAACCATGTTGAAGTCATATTTTGATTTTTGTCCCCAACTGTCTTCACTTTTAAACCAGAGAGTAATTGATTACAACAAAGCCATTTCTGTATTTTTAGATGTCTAATCAAAACCTGCTACTGCAGCTTAAAAAGCCCTAGAGACACAAGCACTAAAAAAAAATATAAAAATTATGTGAATTTCATGATAAATAAGATCCTACAACTCCCCAGAAACTGACATTACTTACTGAAAATCACAGGTAATTTCTCATCTCAGCTGACTGCAATAGAATGCAGCCATTTCTAGTCATATCTGATGTAACAATATTGCACACCAATGGCACATCTTTTACAAATGGAACCATTTTTAAGGGTGTAATCAGTAGATCACACAAAATGACAATTTACTTCTCTCTCAAGCACTCCGAACAGAAAAGATAGAGCCATTTGTAGGCAAAGGAATGCTTCTATGAAAGTCACAATAACACATGAGTACAATGGGTCTACAATAGCTGTTGAGCTATTCTAGTGTTAGAGTTTTTTTCCTCCTTGACATGCATCTTCCTTAACTTCATTTGTCACGAATCCTATCTGGTCTGGAACTTGGACAGTTCAACAGGTTACACAGTGAAAGCAATCTTCCTTTACCCATTCTAAGTAATCTTAAAAGACCTCTGCATCTTCTCAGATTCATCTTATTTTATTTTTGTCTCAGTTGTAGATTGGTTTATAGGGGAAAGAGAGGAGGAGGCAAATGCAAGTCACAATGAATAGTATTCTAATAGTACAGATTACAGTCATATGCTATTTCCTCCATAGTAACTGCTCCCTCCAATAAAGAAGATTCAAATTCATAATACAAAACACACAATCTTAGAATGCAATTTTTCAATACTTCTATTACAGGAAATACAATCACATTCCTTGATGGCTGGATGTGAGAAGCCCAGTGACAATATTACAATAGCAAAACCAAATGTATTGCATTTGAAAGACTATTTAGAAAGACATGAAGAATTCATAAGTCTGGTACACCTAAGACTGCATAAGAAGCAGTGACTTACTTAAGATTGACTGAAGTGGAGGTCTTAAGATGAACTGAAACTTTTTAGAAGTTGATAAAAATGAGAAACCTGGTAAAGTGCATTTCTCTTCCTGATTTATCTGGAAGTGGTTGTGTGAGAAGCACTACAAAAGACTTCAATGTTTATTTCATGTTAAATAAGGCTACAAATCATGTTTTGGAGAACTGAAAGTCTTGGGACAACATGAAATTGCCATTGTGGTCCAAAAGAGGACTGTGTATATTTTGCAGATGAGAAGCTCACTTGGACTCACACTCTACAGAGCTGAATACGACACTGAAGCTGAAACTAATGTTAAAATGTTGGAATTTGAAAAAAAATTCTCTTTCTGTTACTATTGCATGTAAGACAGAATTCATAGTCTGACTAAATTCTTGTGCATGCAATATACAGGAACTATGGAACTACCAAGTTGCCTTCAGCAATTCATCCTGAAATCCTGTCCTAAGTTAGTGCTTTACTGCAGGAAGCACCTTGAAGCCAAACACTTGCTATTGATGTAGTGGAAGAAAACAGTAGTGAAGAGTGGTTTGCTATCAACATACATTTTGAAGCATGAGATTTCAAACAGCTTAAGTAGTTAGAAGTGTTATTGGTCATAAAATTATTCACCCTCTTTAAACTGTCCTGATACAGTATTAATCTTGGTGACCTTCCTTGACAATAAATTAAACAGACTTACCAGACACTGAATAAAAGTAGTATTTCCTTTTATTGGATCCACATTTATTCTATTTAATATCATCAAGTTCACATATTATAAGAAAGAACAAAGGAGGATCTTGCTTTCACTACACATTTCTGATCTTGATGTATTTTTTTAATTCAATAAAATCTTTGTCCTATTTCCTTACCATACTGCCCAATAACATGCCTCTTCACATTAAATAACAATAATGTTTAAAAAAATTGCAGGAGGAACAGGAATTGACACTTCTGTTAGTCTTCTCATAGGGTTCCTGCTGTCTTGGTACCCTCATCTTCATTCTGAGATATGAAAAGCTCTTTGAATTACACTATAACATAAGCTGAATGCCTGGGTGGTGTAATAAAAAAGACCCACTCTTCACCAAACTGTTTACCAGCCTATGCTGAGGAGTAACCAAGGCTACTGGATGGAACTGGAAGAAAAGCTTTTAATAGTTGATTTGAGAAAGAAATTCAAGTTTCAGTCCAACTCTCCAGAAATTCATGCCAAATTCAGAAACATATTGGCTTTAGAAAAAGGGAAAAGAACACGCAAGAAAACAAGACTTGTGTGATCACACTACATGCGAATGTTTCCATGCCTGACCATCCCTGTCACCATTTTCTGCCCCTAATAGCACAGACACACATTAGCCAGTGTTAATTAAACCTGGCAAGGCAATTGAACAGAAAAATTCCTACAAGTTTCATGAGAACAAACAGCAAGCTAAAGGAGTGAGATCTTATTAGCACACACTGAGGGGAAACCTCTGACATGAGCTCTGCTAGTAGGTACCAACTCCAACTCCACAATAGCAAGAGGAGTTGCAACTTCTATTACAACTCACAGCATGTTTGACACCTGGGCACCAAAACCCAAAGCAATGTGTCCTATGAGTTCTGCCACTTTCAGGATAGAAATCAAGATACAGAAAAAGAAAGCCAGTTCTTTCCACATTTCCACCACCCAATGGCTAAGCTCTGTGTAGGGGAGGATGGAGACAGTCCTGGCTCCTCACTGTCCGAAGCAGCCAGGTAGCCTGCACATGTAAGATGATGAAGGGAAGGTATTTTAGTCATTGCTCTAACTAAAGTGAGAAGGAAAATCGTTATCTTACTCCCATTTGGAATCCGCCAAAGAGGAGAACTGACTCAGAGGTGTATTGTCACAAAATCTCCATGGAGCCCCAACTCATGTGTTACACTTTTCGCAGGTCTCTGCTTCAAGCCACTGCATCCAGCAGCTGGTCTCAACAGCTGCTCTGGATCAGGTACTATCTGAACATGAAACCACAGCACAGTTTCCACCAAAGAAAATGAACATTTTATTCTTTTAATGCATAGAAGTACTTTTTTCCCTGTATCTTATAAGTAGCTCTGAATTTCAGCTACTTTTGCATTTGTTTTAATCATCTGCCTTCAGGTCATTTGATGGATCTTAGGAAGATTTTGAAACAACTTTACAAATTTATATTATCTAATTTTTATTATCTTTTTCTTCTTTTTTTCAAACTACCAGCACAGATTTCAGAAGATACAAACTCCTAGAAAGTGTAAATCAAGAGTAATTCAAACACAAAAGTAATTTCACAGTATTACATCTCTTGATATCTGCATTCTCATCACTAGTTGACAGAATCTCTCTTTCAACTTCCAGACAATTCATATATTATGTTATTAAAAAAACCTGTAATTTTTATTGTATATAAACCAACCTTCACGTATAATCCCTGAAAAAGCATTAATTATCCATAGAGCTTTCAGGATAACACAAATAGGAAAGTTCTTCCTTTTTTTATGATTCTTGTTTATTTTCCACCATGCCATAGGTCACACTTGGATATATATATTTGAATTCTCCTTTCAGCGAAAGCATCTCTTTAAGGTGTGGCACATGACCAAAGTGTCAGAAAACCATACAGATGATTAGCAATCATTGTGTGCTATTTCCACAATATTTCTCCCACAAAAAAGCAGGAGCAAAGGTTGTTTCTTCTTCTTGTTGTTGTTTCTTGTATTTGAAGCTGATAATATCTAATGAACATCCTCAGTAACAGGCACAGATAACCACAGTCTTTGCTACAGAATAAAATTCTACATCAAGAGAGCCCAAAGAAAGCACATAATTTCTTTCTTCATAAACTAGTACATGCTAGATGAAAATAATAAAAAAAGGTATTTTAAAACTTTGCCTTCAGATGCTGCATTTTGCCTTCACAATTGAGCCTTTTGAAGGGAAATTTCTGGAGTGAATCTGGCTGAAATTAGCCCACTGAAATGAGTACCTGAAACCTACTCATCACTTAGGGGTTCAGATCCCATCACTACCTGCTGTAGTCGTTCTGGAATGACCTCAAAGATAAACATTAAACATTAAAGATAAAACTCTTTCTATGACAGCAGATCATCTCCTAGATTCAGTTTGGTTATTCCTTTGCAGCTGATATGCCTTTTCTTAGGCTGAATTAATTCTCATTCCTACATGGGGCAATGCTGCTTGATGATGGTATTCAAGAATGATCTCTATGTATTGGATTTTAGCCCTGGGCTAACTCCTTTCCAGCTGCAACTTTGGTGTGCAGCAGGACCCCAGTAGCAGTCCTTCCAGAAACTTCCTTTGTGGTTCCCGTGGATAATCTTTTAGTTTTCAGTCCAACTTCATCTTTCATCGTTTAGATTGACATCCAAACTGATTCTCTGATAGGAGATACACAGCTTTCATGGACATATATTCCTTCAGTCCTCTTGATGGCAATCACATACCATGCTGTACAGATTTTTGCTGGGATAGAGTTCATTTCCTTCATAGCAATCCATACGGTGCTATGTTTTGGATTTGTGACCAAAACAGTGTTGATAACACACTGAAGTTCTTGTTACCGCTGAACACAGCTTACACAGTGTCAAGGTTGTTTCTGTTCCTCACACTGACCCACCAGTGAGTAGAACAACAAGAAGTTGGGAGGGGACACAGCTGGGACAGCTGACCCCAGGTGACCAAAGGTATATCTCATACCATATGACATCATGCTCAGCAATAAAAGCTGGGGAAAGAAGGAGAAGGGAGGTCACTCAAATTTATGCCATTTGTCTTTCCAAGTAACCATGATGCGTGATGAAGCCCTGCTTTCCCAGAAATGGCTAAACATCTGCCTGCTGACAGGAAAGAG